>NC_134825.1:13273940-13579944 GCF_004210375.1 Tachypleus tridentatus | reverse complement strand
AAGAATTAGCTCCATAAATGTAAACTGACAAAATGTTATTTGTCCCAACACTTTGCATAGAACTGTATACAGTGACTAACTCAACAAAATGTATTTGATGTAGAATAAACATTTTCATTAAACAATTGTTTTTCTTATTTTTCACACAGCATCCTTTCGTGTTAGAATGTGTTGAAAAGTGTAGGTTATAAAGGCTGGCATCATTATAGCACAAGAAATTAAAAGACTGTGTTTGTACATTTCTCCAAGAGAAATAGTATATTGGGTAACACGATTTCCCATAATTCAGCTTCATATATTTTGAAAATAATATCCATTTTTCATACCACGTAAGAATGTCTTTACGAATTAGGAAAAAAACAAAACTCTTGCTTAAATCAACTTTTTATTTCGTTTACCTCAATGAACATTTTATTATTGTATTCTTTTATCAAAAATAAAGTAAAAATTAACAAAAGAGGAGAACGTTGATGTCAAACAAATATGTATTCTGATTCATCCTGATATTTTTGTAAAATCTACGTCCTTTAGTTCTAAAGCTATATGTTATGGTCTTACATATTGCAAGTTCCACTCGCACTCTGCGAGTTGCGGGTTTGTATCTTTGTTCATCCACACATGCTTGTTCTTTCAGCCATGGGGGCATTATAATTTTATGATCAATCTTACTATTCTTTCGTAAAAAGACACCCAAAAGTTGACGGTGGATGATGATGACTAGCTGCATTTTCATTAGTCTTTCATTTCTAATTTTATGATGGCTAACACAAACAGATTTCGAGTAGCTTTTTGTGAAATTAGAAAAAAAATTAGATATTGCATCTTGTTTCAACAACGAAACGTTTTACCTTGTTTTTTCTCTGAAAGCTCCGAGAATTTCATGGAGATTTTCAACATGCAAGCGAAACAAATTAACTTTTAGGCTCTTATTACAACTCGACCTTTTGGATTTATCATGCATATTATTGACAATATTATTGAAATTTGGATTTGGAAATTCTCTGCTAAGCATGTGTTCCTCTTAAATCAATTTCATAATCTGAGGCTAAACCAAATCCCTTCAAGTGTTGTTTCTGAAAGTGCTGAGAATTAATTGTTTATATTGATACTTGAAACAGTCACCATCTTTGTCCAAGTTCTTTACAACCTAATCCATCAAACCCACTTTTATATGAAGTGGAGGTAATATAACTTTCTTTGTGTGAACTAGATTTTCACATTCAGTGTTTTCAATCTTGGTATGAGGCTGACTTTGTGTGACCATTACTTCTTTATTCAGTGTTGATTTTGTATTATGTTGTCCAATTTCACACAAAAAGTGAAAACTTTGTCTGACTGCTTTTTGATACAACAACATTCAAAGGACTTTTAAGATTACACAAAAAACTAACCATATTCTATGTATTGACCTTATTTCAAGAAGTTCAAGAATTGTGTGTATTTTCTTTAAGTGAAATGATTGAGTAATAAGAACAAATGCATATAGATTACTATTTTGAAGAACAACACATTTTGGACCTGTTTTGAAGGTATCAGTGAACAATGGCCACTATCTTAGATCACATACTGCAGCTCGTAGTATTGGTACTAATTCAGCAATGTTGTTGCAATAAATCAGTGAACCGTCTTGCGAAAAGTATGGAATGAATTATTTCTCTCGATTTCTAGAAACTTTACTGGTTTATTACAATAGTATCACTGCATTAATACCGATGTTAGGAGATGAAGTTTGTGAACTAAGTAAACGACAATTCTACATTGATTCCTCCAACAGAAATCTCAAACGTGTTTTCCTTTACAATGGTAACATATATGTATTTTTACTATTACTCATTTGGTTCACTTGAAGAAAAGATACAAAATCTCAAACTTCTTGTTAATGAATTCAAATATAAAGAATGTGTTTGACTATTTTGTGGACAGCTGAAAGTCTTTTTCATTGTTGTTGAATTAACAGTCCTGTTATACAATGTCTCACGTTTTTTGTGTGAAATGGGATAGGCAAAGAACTAAATAAGCACCAGAGTTGGCATCATAGCACAATAGAAAACGTTGAACGTGAAAGTTTGGTTAAGAAAAACAAAGTCCTATTAGCTCCACTTCAGATAAAAGCGAGTTTGATGGATCAGTTTGTATAGGTCTTACACAAAGATGTTAACTCTTTCAAGTATCTGTATGGACATATTACAACGTTTCTTAGAAGCGAAACTTAAAGAAGGGATTTTGTTTGGCTTCAGATTAGGAAATTGACTTTTGGCATTGTTTCACTATATGTATATATAAATATCTTACAAACTATAGCATACATTTATTGTTAATACGCGATTATCAGCAATATAAAACAATGATGAATAAAATATATCATTACCATTATTGGTCCAAGTTTCAAATTATAGCTTTTGTTGATAATTCCTGTAGTTATAGCACTCGAATGAGTTGGGAATATTTAATCAATCAGACAAAATCCAAATATCGATGTAATTCTAGTCAGACGGCATGGAAAATCATAAGAAATTTATGGTACAAAGATAAGTATTTACATCTACCCACAACGTTTCAACTTGTACTGTCCTTCAATGTGTAAACTTTGTTTTGGGAAGACAGTTACTATTAAATACCTTGAGGTAGAAAGCAAATGGATAAAGACACCCCCTAATATTTCTACTAATTGTACTCCCAACCTCCACCTTTCAAAAAGGAAAAAGATATTAAATAGAAATATATACTTTACCAGGATATGTGTATATGATTTTCCATGACAACTGACTAGATTAACATAATTATTTCGATTTTGACTGATAGGTGGGATATCCCCAACACAACCAAAGGCATTATTCGTTATTTCAAACTTAACATCCATGTAAACAAAAAACCTATGTTTTGTCTAAATATTCAGTATTTTCTTCCATCAGTATAACACTTCATTATGTTTATAAATCGTTGTTATATTTGTATAATGAGCTTCATAATACATGCTTTTGTTCAAAATGATGTTGATATTATTATTGAATATCCAGTGGTCATATCCAGTTATAGCTTTAACGTCTTTACTATTACTCTAAACCGCAATTTTTCTAAAGTTCTTGTTCTACATTTTCAAGCCTTCCTCTTTATGAATCTCAGTATATCGTTGTTTTACATTTAACTTTTCAAACAACTCTCTAACTACAAATGTAGAGTCTCACCTCTTTCCCTTTCCTTAAGTTTCTGATAAAACATCTAAATAAGTTACAAAACGCATTATATCTTAATAAAAATAAATGAATTAATTGGTATTCTATGAAATAATGGAGATTTCATTATATTATTCTTATATTATTAAAGTCAAGTAT
Organism: Tachypleus tridentatus; assembly: GCF_004210375.1. NCBI lineage: Eukaryota > Metazoa > Arthropoda > Merostomata > Xiphosura > Limulidae > Tachypleus > Tachypleus tridentatus. The sequence goes on along the minus strand of NC_134825.1, from coordinate 13,576,612 downwards.
TTATATCATGAATTTATAATATTTAAACTGAAACAATGTAAGCATGTCAGGGTAACAATCAGACTTAAAACTTGTAAAAAACTAACAAACCAAAAGTAATTAAAGTGTTAACTGGGCATAAATATATATAAAATATTAATAATTGCTATACTAGAAAAAGTTATTTCAGTGTAAAGTAAGAATAAATGAAGTAAGTCTACTTCACAAGTAGACTGTTCAGACAGAGTGAGTATTTCTGTGTATGATGATGGCTCAGAGGAACGAACCTAGAGATTTTAAATTTACATTCATACTAAGAGAATTATTGAGGAAGTGAATTTAGATATTACGTTTTAGATTTTTTTTTGTCAATAATAATGAAAGATCCTATTTGTGTATGTGAAAGACCTAAAACTTTGCAAACATATTTCGGGGATATTGTGATTGTGTACCGAGACTTGACTCAAAAATGGTCATTTTTTCCCATATAACTCTTAAGCCTAATTATTTTGCTTCCTGAAGGTTTATAGAAAAATATTCTGTGAAAACAACATTGGATGTTTCTTACGACATACTTTATTTTCAACATTAACATGGGATCTTAAAACAGTTGGACTAAGTTTTGTAAATAGAAATAGAAAATACTGCACAATTCGAAGACTGAAAAATTCAAACAAAATCACAGTAAGAAAAAATCGAATCTGAGAAACTAAAGTAAAACTATTTGTTTTTAAAAAGAGTTGAACTGAATTAAGATCGGAAAAACGTAAAATAAAAATCAGTAAAAGAATTTGTGCATCAGAATAGCTATATAATTGATTAAGATAAAGGAGACACTTAACTAGTATATTAAGCCTCAGTTTAGCAACTTAGTTAACCTAGGTACCTGCTGATTAATATACTCTTCAAAAAAAGAAACGCAAGAGGGATATTTTTTTTATTTGAAAGAGAAATATATGTAATAACGTTACAAGCTCAGAGTATGTGATGTTACACGTGTTAAGGCACTGTTTATCAGACCAAAATGACAATAAAAGTTGTGCACTTTGAAAACGGAGGAAAGCATCGGACTTTTCGCCAAAACGCATTCGTGTCCAATAAATTTGTTTGAGAGATCTGCATGTTCTGCAAGTGCAACATGTGGAAAATCCCTATAAACGTGACGGGTTCTCGGTTTCCATAGCTCAGTGTTAATCCAACAAAACGCAATACAGTTATGCCAAGACTGGCTGAAGCACAACGCAACAACGCCATTGGTCGCTTGGAAGCAGACGAATCTCGATCAGTTGTTGCCAGAGCTGTGAATGTTTACCCAAGCACCACCACAAGGCTATGGAATTGTCATCAACAACATAGATCAACTCTTGGCCGTCCACGATCTGGCAGACCTCGTGTGACCACGCCCGCACAAGATCGCAACATCCGGTTACGTCACCTTCGGGATAGGACCATCACTGCGACGTCTACTGCCTCAACTATACCGAGGCTGCGTAGGATTTCTGATCAGACCGTACGCAACCGTATAAGAGATGCAGGAATCCGACCTCGACGTCCAGTAAGAGGCGTCATCCTCACCCAGCAACATCGTCAAGCACGGCTGCAGTGGACTCGAGCACATCGGGTATGGCCTCATCGACGATGGAGGCATGTTTGCTTCAGAGATGAATCACGTTTTATGCTTCGTAGGCAGGATGGAAGGACCCATGTTTACCGTCGCCGAGGTGAACGTTTTGCAGCAAACTGTGTGCAGGAAGTTGACAGATTTGGTGGTGGCAGCGTCGTGATGTGGGCTGCCATCGTCTACAATGCCAGAACAGATCTTTTGCACATTCGAGAGAATCTTACGGCTCAACGATACGTCGACGAGATTCTTAGGCCCCATGTGCAACCCATCATGGTGAACGTCAACGACGTTTTTCAACATGACAACGCCCGTCCTCACACAGCCCGACTCACCACTGTCTTCTTGAGACACCATAACATCAACGTTCTTCCCTTGCCCTCCAGATCACCAGATTTAAACCCCATCGAACATCTTTGGGACGAGTTGGACCTACGTCTGCGACGGCGACAACCTCAACCGCAAACTCTACCTCAGCTTGCAGCAGCTTTGCAGGCTGAGTGGACAGCCATTCCACTAAATGTCCAAGCAGTTATTGATGCTCACGGGGGGCATACTCGTTATTGACGTTGAGTGACGTTAAACTTCAACTAGTGAGCGTGTACTTCGCCTTTGCAGACTTTGGATGTTCAGCAGTGAGTGTGCAAAGTTTCACACATGTCATACAGAACTACCCGAATAAACTTGTTAACAATTTGTCTCAAATTTTGCCTTTTGCGTTTCTTTTTTTGAAGAGTATATTTATAAATTTACGATTTTTGCATAATTCTTCTATTCGTCGGTAACAATAAAAACGAAATCAAAAAATCTATAATTTCCTGGTCTTAATTAATTTCTGTTCTCTCAGAGAACAATTTTGTAATCTTAATAAATTTCTTTACTGTACGACTTTAGTAAATTCATTGTTAAAAACAATCATTGTCAACTTTATGTTTTATCTAACCATCTTCACTTTTATTGGCAATAGATAAATAAAAATGAAAAAAATAACATTTTCTTTTCTGCAAATTATTTCATTGTCCATCCATGATCATCGAGAAGCGAAATTGATAGTTTGGTAAAGTGTACGCTTTTGTTGATTAGTGTGCAAAAGGAGCTCTCTAGAGATGTCACATTAAAATATCCTGTGTTAGATGAGAAGCTTTAGAAGTGTTGTCTCTATTGTGAGGAATATCTTTGTTCTAACAGATCAGATTCAGACATTTTCACATTGTTATTATAGACAGTGGTTGAGATACTAACTCGTCACTAATGAAATATGAACTACCTTCTTCTGAAATATTTTCAAGTGCATCAACCTTAATTTTTACTTGCTTTCAGTCACTCTTTGGAACTGATTAAATATAGATAGTATATACTGTCTCCTCCTCTCAAACTATAGTTCAATAGAAGAGATCGACTTGTTGAAGAACTGGTTTCAAAACTGAATCAAGTGATATATGGATAGAGTCAATAACTGGTGTGTTATTTTTACCACAATTTGTCATCACATCAGAATATTTTAGTTGTGTGTTAACTTCGATTAGACTTTTTATATTACACGTTGTTAACTGAATCAATATACTAATCATTTAATAATAATCAAGCCACAATAGATGTATTTTTGTATAATAAAAATGATTTGATTGTCTTGAGCACAATAGAATAAATTATAAACTAAAATATCAAAATATTAATGAAACTATAATTAAAATAATATCGAACTTGTTAGCCGATAGAACTGACAATATTAAATATTTTTATGAGGATACGTTATCAAAACCATTTAATATTAGTGTAAAAGTCAAATAACTTATAACATGTCAAAAATAATCTTACAACATGACAAATACAATGAATAGAGAAATAAGATTAGCATTAAGGCTTCAGTAATTCACTGCAGCAAATTACATACGAAAAATTAGCAACCTATTCATTTTTAACTGAATGACCTTTCATACATTATAAATCAGAAAAAGGTGAGAAATACATGGTCATTGTCATCTGTAAACAAACGAAAGAACATTTATATAAAGTTTAAACTTCTAGAATCTAAGCATAAGTTACTTTGTTTTCATTTAAGCTGTAACGAGTAATTCTGCCAATCTATTAAACACTGTATTTACTAAAATTACATTACAGAATATCCCTGGATTGCCAACCAGTATGTGAAACAGATAAATATATTTTGGTTTCATACTTTCATATTATCAAATCATTCATCTGTGACTTAACTCAAAGGGCCTAAGAGAATTGGAAAAGTTTGGAAAAAATTACTACTGGAAGATATTTTCCCATTTCAAGGTGTGATTTTGTGATTATTATTATATTTACGTATTAATTCAATACCGTGCTTTCAATGCCTTTTCTGGCACCATAATTGTTTATGTCGCTTCGTTATGTAAAGCTCTGTTTGCAAATGAATGAATATTTGTTCTCAACTTCTTATCAATGATACAAATGTATCTACCAGTTTGGCCGTCAATTTTAATTTTATTTCTTTGGGTCTACACTCAGTAATTTTATGAGCCACAACATATTATGACACTTAAGGTGTGCTTTAAAAACTAAACATTTAGTAACTATCACCAGATAAATAAACAAAGAGTAGCGATAATTTATAAACCTACACCTAAACCTTATACAGATATTAGCAGTAAGTATCAAACAGTTAAACTCGAAGAGTGTATAACGTTCTCTATAGATTTGAATTCCGTGTAAAAAACACATCGTAAATACACACCTAGCAACAGTCGTAACAGTCTTAACTTGTCGTACCAACTGTCACAGTAATTTTGAGGGGGTTTTTTTGAATTTCGCACAAAGCTACGAGAGGGCTATATGCGCCAGCCGTTTCTCATTTACCAGTGTAGGACTAGAGGGAAGGAAGGTAATAATCACCGTCCACCGTCAAACTTGGGCTACTTTTTTACCAATGGATAGTGGAATTGAACGTCATATTATAATGGCCAGGTAGGTGTAAGGCGTTCGAATCGTAATCTGAGAATCGCGGGTTCGAATCCCCGTCGCACCAAACATGCTCGCACTTTCAGCCTATGGGCATCATTATGTGACGGTCAATCGACTATTAGTTGGTAAAAGAGTAGCCCAAGAGTTGGCAGTGGAGGGTGATGACTAATTAGTTGCCTTACCTCTTGTTCAACTCTGCTAAATTAGGGTCGGCTAACACAGATTGTCACAAGTAACTTCGCGCAAAATTCAAAAAAAGAAAATCAAACTTGTTTTTGAAATTTTGAATGTAAATTTCTATTTTTCCGAAATAATTTTGAAAACAAATGAAGGCCAACGAGAAATATCTCTAAAATATCTCTGATCGTGGACTTCAATTTATTTTAGTTCCTTTTTTATTTCTTGTTGATAATAATCTAGAGTTGTTTAATTTTTTATATGTGTGTTTCTGTGTTCAGTGAATTTGTTAATGTTTTTCCAATATATTATATTACAAAAAAATGAAATTGTTTTTGGTACTTTGTTTTCATAATATAATAGCTTGTAATCTCACAACATAAATATCATATGATTTAGTTGTATAAAGCATAGCCAACATTTCTTGGAACTATATCTTTATTTATGTTTTATTTATTTCATGAATTCAACAGAAGCTTGAATCAAGTTACAAGTTATCGTGTTAATATATTCCATTTGAGCAGAAGATACTACTTCCTTTTTCCAAATAATTCTCCCACCAGGCTATTTAATTGTTGTTCCTCAGACTCAAGAAGTAGAACCTTGATACAGACGGTGAACATGTCGTTCTTGAAGCAGTTTGATCTGAACAAAAAAGATTAAGTACATCTAGTAATTATATCCTGTATAATAAATAAGAAAAATTAGTTATTGTAAGAGAATAAGGATAGGGTTCATTTTTCAAATATACTCTTTAGTATAATTATATGTGACCATTTTTTAATTTTGTTGTAATCTTTCTCGAAATCATTATAGAATCTTCAAATAAATAATAAAATATATCATTAAATAGAAGAGCGGAATATTAAAATTGTAAATTGTAAAAGAACAGATTTATAGCAACATAACTTAACCGTCCTTTCCAGATCCAGTTTGGGCTCTAGTTGTTCTTGAATCTGATGGTGTTGAGGTTTGTTGAACATGACATCATCTCTATAAAACTGTCTTTACTTACTTTACTGATATCTGTTGATATATTTATCTTATATGTTTCAATTGAATATTATAACAAGATTAGTACGGAATTTAATACTGAATATTGATCAAACTTCAGATTATTTTTACTGTTACAAGTCACAAAAATATACATTAATTTTATTTATTTCTACCTGGTATTAATTTCTTATGACTTTAGTCCTAACTAGATGGGCCAATATATTGTAAGGATAGATATTTTATACCTTGGTGGTTATCCCCAAAAAAACCCATATTGGACGAGCATGTTAGGTAAGAGCAATTTCAAATCATAACCCCCAGAGTGAAAGTCAAAGGCTGTACACACTAAATTTTTGAGACTCTATCAAGTTATTAAAGTTCTATAATATCTAGTTCTTAATAATCACCTGCAGGATTTGTGAATGAGCGGAACCTGGTAAACATTATAACATTCTTCACAGATTCGATTCAGCCGAGCAAGCTTGTTACTGTCCTAAGTTCCCATACATCCTTGGTCAGTAAAACTACGTTTTTCACTTAACTGGAAAGAACATGAGGTTGTTAGAAGCAATGTTACTAATACAGCATATGGAAGTGATAAACACATGGTCATTGGCATCTGCAAATAAACGAAAGTATCTTTAGTAAAGTTTGAAAGTCTAAAACCTAAGCGTGTGTTATTTTATTGTTAATTAAAATGTTACTAGTAATTTTGCCAAAATATTAAGCGTTAAGTTTGCTTTAACGAGAATATAGAATATCAATAGATATGTCACCAAAGAGTTTATATCAAACTGGTTTCTAATAAATTCTGAATTCTTATAATGTAAAATAACACGCTTATAATACCATCATATCAACCCACGAGAGGCAGAAATAGGCTTACCCTACAGGTTTCTAGTTAAAGAACACTGTGATGTTGGTGAGTGGAAGATTCTGAATGAGAAGACAGTTAGATATCCTAAGCTTTTATACCTATCTGTCATCGGATTAACCTCTTATTGTTCAATTCAAAAGACCCAAAATAATTATAAAGAAATGGAAGAAAATGTCACCCGAGAAGAAAGTTTCTCTTCACTGGTCTTTAAATGTCATTATTAATTCATTCACGTCCTAGTTCAATACCATACTTCCCACTAATTCCCATATGTTTTAAACACCATAATTACATTTCTCGTATCGTTGTGTGAATAGTTGAAGTACTTCTTACTTGAAAACTGCTGTAAGAGTGGCTAAGAAGCAATGAAGAAAGACATCTTTAATATGTTGAGCTGTTTCACAAGAAAAGTTTTTTTGAGGGTTTCTTACAATTGTTTGTCACGATTTGAGTCTAAATCTCTATTTTCTTCTATCCAATTTTTAGAAATAAATAGCATCGAACAAAATCTACCTCTGGGAGTCTCTGTATATTATTTATTAAATCTAATAATTAAGAGTTTGATATTTCATATTTGCTGCCGAAGCACGAAGCTTAGTCAATAGTAACATATGTATTCCTTCTTTTTTTACAATTGATAGCTAAATAAGAATATCATTAGATTCTAATTACATAAAGATCTATAGTTGTTTTATAACTTACAGAATATTAACTAATTTCTCTGTTTACTTTTGTTTAGTTCACAGATTTATCTACAAGGTGATGATATCGAGAATGATGTTTGAGTACTCGTTATTTCTCTTACAGTTACTAGTGCTACAGTGAACGTTAGAATTTAAAAAATATATCTTCCATTTTAAATTAAAAATCAGCATTTGCAGTGAGAAAGAGAGTCGTATTATACGTGAAACAAACGATGTATTAGAAACTTATAATTTAATTTTGTAAGTTATGTTGTTTGTGTTTCATTTTTTGTATCATAACGACTTAATAACATCTCTTAAAAATGTGGTATTATGTATTTAAACATAATTTAACAAGTGTTGGATAAAAACTGATACATTTGTTAAGATGTATATGATTATTTTCTATTACGTGTAGAAAGTTAAAAAATGTTTTCATTTTAAAATTGTATATCATGTGTTTTGCGATTTAAGTTTTCATATATTTGTTAATGAAATGAAAATAATAACACACACATACAAACCATTCTTTATATGTTATTGTTTTAAGAGTAGAAATTATGTACAACCGATAGTGTGATGTGATTTTTATATACTAAACAAAAATGTTGATATCTTCTAATGACATATTTCACATGGTTGTTTCACATGTAATCTTAGAGAAATTTACCTTCTCATTGAAAACTAAAAATCTGGTTGCGTCACTTGAACCAAAATAAAATAACCAATTTTCTTTATTTATTTATTTTTAAATTGGAATAAAAATGAATTTTATATTCACTTAGAAATATTTGTGTGGAACAAGTTTCTGTAAAATAGACATTTAAAGAAAAGTATTTCTGTTTGATCTCTCCGGGATTTCAGATTGAAGTTTAATATCTTAAAGGGAGAAAATGAACTTTCTTAATATTGATTAAAGTGGTAAATTTCAAGTTTATTTGTCACAAAGGTGTCATTTTGATTTTTAATTTTTAGAAACTTCTGTCTGAGAACTAAGCCTGAATGTTGCTGAAAGAGATTGTGAAAATGTTGTGTAGATCTTTTGTCATTCGTTTCTCTTTTTCTCTGTTTAACTCTAATGCTATAGATGGTAAGCAAATTCGGTTGTAATTTTTAGATACCAATACTGTTAAATTAATACGGAAGTAATGATAAAATACAGTTTCTGTGAAATAATATTACCTTTGAATATTATTAGTTGAATTTACATATAGTAAAATAAAAAAATGAATATTAGTGACTAACTACAGAGGGACTTTTATGAATTTAACAGTTAAATGTTTATAATAATTGGGACAAGTCTTTCGCGTCATAAGTTTGTAGTGTTTAATGAACAAGCTATAGCATAAGACACTGTAAACAAAATTACCACTTTTATTTGAATTGTGCGTGTTTCACATTATTGTCAAATATGAGATGCATACTATTTGAATATGTGTGCTTATGTTTTTGTTAGTTTTCTCTGTATAACCTTATAAAAACCAATTAGGTCACAATCAAGAAAGTAAATATCTTGAATTACTAACTATTGATATCATCAGTGCAACATATGATAATCAGACAGACTTAAACCTTTATGCTTGTGTCTAACATTCATTGATTGAGTGTAGAAGACTGGGTTGATTAAAATCCAATGGTTGAGAAAATTCATGAGAAACGAGGATTTCACACTTATCTTACATTACTGAGATCCCTTAAAAATTCAGTCTAGTTGGAATCTGCTTTAGAGTGTTAAACCAATTTGTACTTTGGTGTACCTATTTAACTTATGAAGGTGGAAAATACTGTGTTTTAAATGTGTTACGTATGTTACAAAAAGATATACCTTTGATTTTATCCAGAGTTCTGAAAATATAATAATTTAGAGGTTAAAGTTAAATTACAAAATAATTATTGTTTTCATACTTTACCAGTATATGATGCGCATAGAAATAAATATTGTTACTTTTTTCTAAATATATTCTTCTTTCTTCTTAAGCAAGCTACACAATGAGCTAGTTTTGAGTCATTTAACTACACCTAAAGACATGCCGATGTGTCAACGTACTCACACCACTATAAAGTTGGTTTCAATATCCATAGTGGGGAATTGTTGTGTACCTTCTAATGACATCTTTCACATGGTTCTTTGTAATCTTAGGGGAAATTTACCTTCTCATAGAAAACTAAAATTCTGGTTGTGTTACTTGAACCAAAATAAAAACCAATTTTATTTATTTTCTTTTAAAATTGAAATAACAATGAATTTTATAATCAATTAGAAATATTTGTGCTGAACAAGTCTGTGTAAAATAGACATTTAAAAAAATTATTGCTCTTTCATCTCTACTGGTTTTCAGATAGAAGTTTAGTGTCTTAAGGGCTTAAAATGAGCCTTCTAAATATTCAGTAAAGTGGTAACTTTCTGGTTGATTTGCCACTAATTTGTCATTGTGATTATTATTTGTTAGAAACTTCTGCCAGAAATCTAAGCCTGAATGTTGCTGAAAGAGATTGTGAAAATATTGTGTGGATCTTTTGTCATTCGTTTCTCTTTTTACCTGTTTTACTCTAATGTGATAGAAGGTAAGTAAAATCGGTTGTAATTTTTAGATACCAGTACTGCATATTAACACTCCTACGAAAAGTGGGGCCTAATAGGCCCCAGAGCAACTTGAAAGGTTATTAATATTAGGCTAATAATTTTGTATTTAAATGAAATTGCCATTTAAATCCATTAATGAATGGATTAACGAGATTCCCACAGTCCCTATCTACTATCTAGCGAAGCCACAGCCAGGAGAACGAGCTTGGAGAAATCAGGACTAGAAACGTCTTTTCGTAGGAGTGTTAAATTAATATGGAAGTAATGACAAAATACAGTTTCTGTAAAATAATATTACCTTTGAACATTAGTAGTTGAATTTACATATAGTAAAACAAAAAAACCCTCAAAATTAGTGACTAGTGTTTTATTTATTTATCTTATGTTTAATCATTATTTACATTTAAGAAACATAAACATTTAAAATTTATCTTAAACGCACATGAGAGAAAATTTATACTCTAAGATAAACCAAAATTAGTCAAACCTAAATCTGCATAATCGTCTATTTCTGTTTCCTACAACGGGTATTAAAACTCGGTACTTAACTTGACAATGATCCACCGTGGGGTATTCTCAAACAGAAAGAAACTATGACAACATTGGCCAATCTTAAAACAAAAATATTTAGTGTTACTTTAGAAAAAACAGATAAAATGGATTTAAAACGTTGAAGTAAAGAAGAAAGAAAAAAATACATATAATCCCGGTATTTTTAGTTTTTTTAATTTTCTAAAATATCTGTGCTCTTAAATTTGAATATATTTTAAATTCTTTTTTGTTCCTTGTTTATGATAATCTGAAGTTGTTTCATTTTTTATACGGTTGTGTTATTTATTTCCGTGAAGTTATTACTGTTTTTCAACACATTGTATTACAAAACAATGAATTTTTTTTATACTTCGTTTCCATCATAATTTCGGTAGTATACTTACCAAAGAGAGGAAAAATGATATAATTCATTTTTATAATACATAACCAACATTACTTGGAACTATATCTTCATTGATATTTCTTCTATTTGATGAACTGAACACAAGATTGGATCAAGTTATCCTGTTAACATATTCCATTTCAGCAGAATATATTACATAATTTTCCAAATAATTCTCCAACCGTGATTTTTAATTCTTGTTCCTCAGACTCAAGAAGTAGAACCTTGATACAGTCGGTGAACATGTCGTTCATAAAGAAGTTCGATTTGAACCAAAATATTGAATTTATTTAATACTTGTATCTTAATTCGTTTCTCTTCTGCAAAACATAAATAAATAACTAAAATATTCATTGTAACAGTGTAGGATATATTTCTGAAATATCTCTTTAGTATAATTATATATGAAGTATTTTCATCATTTTATTTTAATCTTTCTGAAAGAAGCACAAAATATTCAAAGAAATAATATAAATATACCATTACAGAAAACAGTTGAAAATAAAAATTGTGAAATGTTAAAAAATAGATTCATAGTAACATAACTTCACCGACCTTTTACCGATGGAATTACGGATGTATTTGTATTTGAAATTGGGGATGTAGAAGTTCGTGGAACTTGATGTCATCTCCATGAAACGTACTTTACTGATATCTATTGATATATTGTTGTTATACGTTTCAATACAATATTATGACAATAAGAACACAAGATTAGTATTGAATTTAATAGTGAATATTTAAGAATCTTAACAATTTTTTTACTTTTACAAGTAAAAAAGATACACGGATTTTCTCTATTTTCAAATTCTTTATATCGATTACTACTTTAGTACTAACTAATTTCGTGTTGGCCAATATTTTTGTAAGGAGAGTTATTTTATATCTCGAAGACTAGCCCAGTGTGAAACCATATAGGACGAATATGTCAGGTGAAGGCAATTTCAAATCACAACCCACAGAGTGCAAGTCGAGGGCTGTATCCACTGGACCTTTCGAGACTCTGTCAACTTATTAAAGTTCTATAATAACCAGTTCTTAATAATCACTTGGAGGATTTGTGAATGAGCGGAATCTGGTAAAGATTATAATAATCTTTATAGATCCGATTCAGACAAGCAAGCTTGGTACTGTCGTAAGTTCCCACACATCCTTTGTCAGTATAACCACGTTTATCACTTAACTGGGAAGAACATTAGGTTGTTAAAAGCAATGTTATTAATACAGGAGATAGAAGTAATAAACACATGGTCTTTGTCATCTGCAAACAAAAGTATCTTTTGTAGAGTTTCAAAGTCTATGAACTGAGCTTGAGGTATTTAAACTGTTACTTGTAATTCTACGAAGTTGTTATATGTGAAGTTCGTAAAAGCGAGAATATAGTATATCAGTAGATATGTCAATAAAGAGTTTAAATCATACTCGTTTCAAATAAATTCTCTGTAGTTGTAATATTCTAAAATAAACCGTCGTAACAACCGACTGTAAGATACTACAGTGTTTTACATTTATGAAATATATCATTTCCCTAAAACCTGTTTAAACAGCTCGAAACAGTGTACAGTAGTATGCTGTATGTTATATAATCAGTAAACACTAAAATAACATCATACAAAGGACACTCATATGATAGCTATTTGTGGATAAACAAAGTAATTCTGAATGCAGTTTTTGAATTTGTAAAATTCATGTTATTCACTTGTATGTTATTAAAAACACAGAAATAAAAAATATTAATATAACTATATCCATATATATAAGAACATGTGATAGTTATTTGTGTTGATAAATTAATTGTAAGTGCCAATTATATATCAGTTAGTGTCTTGAATAAAATTACATCTTTTTGTTACATCTTTTTGATATATGTTTCCATGAAATACATAAATAGTTTTGTTTTTGCAGAAGTGTTTTGAATCATTTTTATTTTATAGAATGGGTACAATAACTATAGGATACAGATATTTTTGTTATTTGCACTAACTTTATTCTAATACAACATTAATATCTGTTAAATTCTTACTGACTTCTTGTTTTATTATAATAACATTTTCTGCGTGTTACGATTTTAGATTTTATGTATATAAATGTGTTTTATCTTATCTAAGCAAAACGTTAATATTTTCTTCATATAGTTTCACAATAGTTTTATGGCTGCTTTATAAGGCTTATAAATATATCTATATATTATGTGGTAACTGTCATCCTTTTGTATTTCAATTGCCTCTGTACTTTAAAAGAAACCTTTAATTTATACTGTTTTGACTAATAACGATTTTATATTAAATTGTAATTTATTGTGTTTGCGTATACCCTTTATCTAGATTTTATATTGTCATCAGAACTAATACTTGCTTTCAGAGTCGAGTTTAACTTCCTGCATTTCATCTGTTTCAAATACATCATATCTTTTGAAAAAAATTCAACACTTCCATGTGATGTGCTTCATCTTTCTCAGTTATTTCTTCCAACTGGACTTTTGTCTTATTTTCCAACCTAGTGTTGGTGTTAATAACACTGCACAATATTTTTTGAAAAGTTTTGCTTCCTCAAAAGTTTTTGCTGATTGTGACAGGTACCTGGTGGGTATGCACAAATATAGTTTTGGTTTTGCTTCATCACGTAGGAACTTTGGGAAATATACAGTTAACTTTTTACCGCCAATAACTTATTTAATTGCGTTTATGTTTCTAATACGCTATTAAGTTCAACATAATTAGAACTGTTTTGCTCCTGATTTTTGTTTGTATTCAATGTCCGGTGCATCACGTTGCAGTGTCCAACAGAAGTCAGAAAGCATTGACGGATTCCAGTAGCCCTGATATCGTTTTTCCATTGTAACAATATCCTGGTGAAACCTTTCACTGTGTTCATCACTGACAGCACAGAGATTTGCGGAAAGAAGTCCAAGTGTTAGTGGAGTAAGTGAATCTTGAGTGACATGATGCAATTCATTGTTTTGTATGCTTTGAGAAGTTTGTCTACCAGCTGAATGTAATGTGGGGCTCTATACTTGTCAAGAAAATTGTTAACAACGTCTTTGAAGTCTTTCCAAGTAATCTTTTCCGAACCAACTAAGAAATCTTCGAACCGCTTGTCACTTATAACATGTCTGATCTAAGGGTCAACAAAAATAACCTCTTTGATTTTGGCCTTAGTTATTCTTGGGAACAACTGTCTTAAATAACGAAAACCTTCGCCTTCTTTGTTCATTGCTTTCACAAAATTCTTCATAAGTCCCAATTTTATGTGAAAAGGAGGCAATAATATCTTTTCCGATTCGACAAGCGGTTCATACGTCACATTTTTTGTCCTGCAACTAACCTTTTACGGGGTAGCCAGCTCTGTCTAAAATAATGTGTCTCTTTGGCACGACTGTCCCATTCACAGATAAAAAACAGTACTTTTTATAGTCGAGCTGTAGTCCTAGTAACAGAGCAACGACTTTCAGATCTTCACAGATATTTCAGTTGTACTTGCTGTACTGAATGTGCTTCAGCAACATTTCCATTTTCTCGTAAGTTTCTTTCATGTTTGCCGCATAGCCAACAGGTATTGAAGGGTGAACGTTGTCATTGTGTAACAGAACAGCTTTGAGGCTTAACATTGATGAATCAATAAAGAGACGCCATTCTTGCGGGTCATTGTCACAACCCAAATCAGAGAAGAATACTTCGATGTCAACACAGAAACAGAGATTGTCAACTTGTACAAAGAATTTGGTTATATCATCTTGTCGGTTTCGAAAAACAACGAATTTCGTACCTGGTGACAGCAATCACCAATTCCTGCAATCTCGACCCCAGCAATTCGGCTTTTGCTTTTGACAGACCCAAATCTCTGACCAGATCGTTTAATTTTGACTGTGTTATGAGATGTGGATCGTCTGAGAAGCACAGTTCAAAATCCGGAACAATATTACTGCCAGTTCCCTGCATTGCAGTTTCTTCATCTGGTTCGTCCATTCCTCTGGTGGTTTCGGAATTGGAAGATATATTTTTTAAAATATATAATTAAAATGAGGTAATTAAAATCCTGTCTCGGATTGTTCGTTCGTCTCTGAAAAATATCACCAGAGGACCAGGCAGGGTCGGAAATTTATGACGTCAGATAGAATCAAGGAAGAAGTAAAGAGAATATAATTATGATCTCCATTTTTGAGTCTAAAAATGAAATATTTGACAAAATTTGGTTAGCTATTAATGAATAAGGATAAAAGCAAGTGTGCTCGGTTTCAATTGTGATTTAACACCGAGGAACTTTATATTTATCCCCTAAATAAATCTCAGGTTCAGATCTGTTTATATTATTACATAATCACAAGAGAATACATTCATGCCCAAACATACTTATAGGTTACATGTAATCTATGAACGGTAGCATTGTTACAGTGGCATTCCTTTCTAAATTTTTATCTTAGTATGATAAATTTCAAAACATGCACTCACACAAAAAGTAGATTTATTTTACAGCAAGTTGTTTGCAGAAAAATAAATGTGGCTCAGAAAAGCTTCAGTGAGAAACACTAATAAAAAAAATATTGCAAAACACACGTGAATAAAGCAATACCAACGCAAATAAAACTAAAACAAACGAGACAATAACCCAAACATAACGTACGAAAAAAAGGCAAGAAGACAAGAAACTCGCCACGTTTCTGTACACATCTGTCACCATTTCGTTTGACTTGTGTTTCTGTAGTATTATACTCTTATTCTTCTGTAGATGTGACTAAATAAAGCAGTAAAAGGTAAAACAAAACAGTTCAACTACCTATAATTTCTTATCAATAGCCATAACTGAAGGAATGATTAAGAAAAATATTTCATCTGCAAAGTCAGACATCATAACATACGATCATATTTTACCTGAAGTTTTATCAACATTTTGCACTGCACTTTACAGTGATCTTTCTCAAATCGATGACTTCTTACTTAAGATGTATAGTTTGGTAGTTTCTCGAAACTTTAGTCACTCACCGAGCCAAAGAAAATGTTTTTTCAAACAATGCAGAGAAAAGTCAAACACAGCAGATAAGGACAATTACAAAAAATCTACTAAAGTTGAGTGTGGCGTGAAAGAGTTAAGGGCATGATAGCTAAAGAAAAACACTGTGGTGTCCTCCTTCTCTTGGTGCCCTAAACACGTGTCTATTTTGCTTAATGGTTAACCAAGGCTGATTTAGGTGTATTCTGGTCACAACAAGACACACATGATATTTTTACAGATGACTTTAACGTGAAGAGTATGAGGTAATTTGAAAATCATTTGTTTGAGTAAGCTACAATTTGATGGAAGATTATTTGCATGGTAGAAATATTGTACTGGCAAAAATAAGCAATAATAGATGTTTAAATATCCATATTCAGTTAATGTAAAACCTTATAAGAACCACATCCTGTAACTACATGATATATATAGCTATCACTGAACTTCACATTCAGTTAATGTAAAAACCTAATAAGAACATCCTTTAGTTACATGTTATGTACATAGTCAACACTGTACCCCTATTTAATAGTCAGGGTCTTAAGAGTACATCATGCGTTTGGGAACAATCGATCAAACAATTCACTTGTTCACCTGTAAGACATTAGGGCTTCTCAGGTAGAGCTCTCATCAGTACTCTATTCATTTGAGTCCCTCCTCTCAGGGTCAGAAAGGTACATGCGAAATATGATGACCATTGGTCTAGTAGTTTACCAAAAAACGATTTAGGTTATACACATTGTAATGTTTATATATATATTTATAAAGAAACTGTTGTTAAAAATACATTTTATATGTACTTCTAGCTGTCTTAGTACTTATTTTGTTTTTATTGTAATTACTAATTGATTTTTATGATAATTTTATAGATATAATAAATTGTAATCACTTCCAAATCCGTGAGTTCTCTGCTGGTTTATAAATGTATCGTTAGGATAACTGTATATACAAACTTTTTACTTGAATCATAAACAATGACTTGTCTTTGCTCTCTCCACCATGGGTAAAGAAATTAAGTTTCTAGCGTTGTGAGTCCGCAGACATACTGCTATGTCAAGGAAGGGGTCATTTTATTTAATGATTTAGAAAGTAACAATACGTGATAATTGTGATAACATTCAAGTATTAATACTTGGAACAGCAGGCATGATTCATGTTGTGTTCTCAGAAGATAAATAATCTTTTAAAACTTGTAAAATAAACACACAAGTACAGAGACAGTAAAACCATTCAATGCCAATTAAAACCCAAGTTATAACTACTGCTACAAAAGCACCCGAAAAGAACAGTAAATGTTTAAGTTCAAAGAATAAAAAGTTTCTTGTCGATAAATTCAAATCTTGAATGACTTCATTAAAGTGTTATATAATAAATTCATAAAAGAATTGAAAACGAACCAAATTCACATAAAGTATGTGTCGTAAACAAACACTGTCTTTTAACTTCACCAATGCTTAAAGAAGATTTAAACAATCACAAAACATTAAGTCGCAAAATAATCCAAGTTGTAACCTCAACACATAAAATTTTTATATATCCATAAATCTTCAATAAAAATATTAACAATATTCTTTAACACTTTATACATTAGACCTCTCCAAACATGCTTCCTTTACCAGATACATTTATAAACAACAAATTCATTTCAGGCATATGAACCTGATGTGAAGTGTAAACAATTCCTCGACTTTTATGCTGTCAACCTGACGATTTCCTGATGGTTTTGAATATCAATCACAAGTAGGTACCAGATCTTTGTTTTAAACATGTTAGGACATTATTTGACATCTATCCGATGCATTTACTGTATAGATTCTCATGTATTCAAGAGAAGAGGTTGCACATCCAACATTAAATAAATAATATATACCAATCAATAATCCTACTTTCCAACAACGTTTAACACTGTCACGTAATTAAAAGACACACAACAACAAATTCAAGCTAATATCAATGTGCAATTATCAAAATAATCGTTATTCGATCATTAAAACCATATCTCTATTCATGTTCTACTAAGTACTAGCTTACAGGTTTGTTAATATTACTACATGCTCTGTTTCTATCGGCAGAACTGTCAGTAAAACTGAATATCCTACAATAATGGAACTCTTCCTTATATGATACTAAAAAACATTTTTAATACGCGATATGCAACCACAATTTCGCGAAATTGTTAACCTGCGTGACTATATATTTGCAATAGGAGTCACAATGTTTCCGTTTCACCTTTTTCTCCAACACGGAGAACTTTATTTTTCGTATTCTTGGCACCCAGATATGACGTCATCAATAAGTCTCATGCGGATCTAATGCATTGGCTCCACGGGAAATTAAAAATAATCTCTTTCTTACGAAATATTAGAAATGATCATCCAAAAAATACTTTCTAAATTACATGGGTAAATCTGGAAATATCATTACGATAATTGAAACTTTCTCTTTCTTACGAAATATTACAACTGATCATCCAAAAAATAATTTCTAAATTACATGGGTAAATCTGGAAATATCATTACGATAATTGAAACTTGCCATGACAAAAAGGTAAAGGTTTTGAACCCAAACCAAACGTTATTAACTTTTATTAAGTAAGTAGAAACACATGAACCTGCTTGTAACACTAACCAATAAATGTGAAATTTAAAAAGACGAATAGACTCTACAAAATGGCAAATGTGCAGGTGAAATTATTAAAATAATAATAAAGAAATGATGCTAATTTATTTGTTTAATATGTCAGTGGAAATTAATTTCTTTCAGAGTTCCTCATGATAAAGAAAGCTAACTGAAAAATGAGAAATTATATGCAGGAGACAGCAAAATCTGAGTTAATCCTCTTGTGTTCACATTTACTTTGGAATCGTGCAATACTTAAACAGTTGAGGACAGCTTTTCAAAAGTAATCTCAACTGGGTTCATAGCGGCATAATGAGCAGTCCATTTTTTTATGAAAATGTCTTTTCACTGTCATGCCTGTATCAAAATTCAAAACAAATGACAGAAATATACAGCTGATAAACATCACCAGTGTCATCTGTCTATCAACTTCACAAGTACAACCTAAAAGTGGGTGTGAAACATAATTTTATTAAAAATAAATATGAAATATGTAAATCATTTGTTTTGAAGAAATATTGTTAACTAATATTTTCATTACATCTTACGATATACTACTACATATTAAAGTAACACATAGTATCGATTTTCCGATTCGAATTATGCTTAGGAAATTTGATTAAATTGTGTGATATTCTGATACAAATTTCTGTCCTTCAGTGAATGTTAAAATCGCTGAAAGAGGGTTTCTGATAAAATGCATCTTTAGTATCAATACGAAAAAAATATTCCACTATTTACCTTTTAAACAACTAAAATATTTCATTAATAATACTATAGAAAAATTGTTATGACAGAATTTTTATTCTGGTAGTTCTGATTTCTTTGTTTTCAGTAATTAGAAAGCACAACTGTAAAAGTAAATCAAAGTGTAAATGTGCTCTACATTAGAGTTGTTGTTGTTTCTTTATAAACTCATGTAGATAATTTGAAGTGCATTTGATAATTTGTCTGATAAGTACTTAGTTAAGATGGGAAATTTCTTTTTTTTGCATAACAAATTATATGAATATGTTGTAAAAAATATCGTATTTTTAAGTTGTTATTGTTATTATATCATGGAACGGTTTTTTTGTTTCTAGTATTTAAATGTACCTTATATCACCAAGCTGGTAGTGTTAGAATTATTAATTTTTTTTAAGTCATATTGGTTATTCTGCGTGTCTTTTGGGTTAATATTGGAGGTACTGATCACATTACTCCATATTTGAGCCATAGTATATTACTGAATGCACTTCTCTTTATCATTTCTGTGGTCCTTAACTGTTACAGTCGATTTTTCTATTCATTTAAGAGCATGTAGATAAGTGGTGGGTATTCTTCAAGATTATAATATCAGAAATCTGAAGTTCATAAAAATATGTTAATTAATTATTATTCTTGTATGATGAGACCTATGTTTAATGTGTTCATTACCAAACATTTAATTGTATATCTGGGATCTGTGTAATTTTAGATTGATGGTGTTGTCAACTAACAATAAATATTAATAGTAGGATTAATAAAAGCTTCTAATGTCGAAAACAATTGTCCCAACTGTCATATTGTTTAATCTAAAGTATACTACGATGCTAAGGCGCTAAAGTCAACTTTTCTCATGTTTTTATAAGCTTAATTATCATGAAATTTTAATAAAAAGAAAACCAGAACCTACTATTATTCAAAATATAAAATGATGTATTCACAGTCTACTCATTATCGTCTATGAGACTATTAACTGTGCATTGTTTGTATGTTTCTTAATACCAATAAATGTGTACATCTCATACCAGTGTGAAGTCCACTTTATGTGAGCATGAGTTGTAGGTAATACGTAGGAAAAACAAAACAAATGGTTTCTTTATGCTATCATACGAGGCTACATATTTAGTTATTTCATTAAACTTTCTCTAAACATAAATACTTAAATTATGACCCACACTGTATACATTTGAATAAAAATATTTAGAAAATAAATCAATATTTTAATACAAATTTTCATGCTATGCATTTTACTTACATTGTATCAAGTGACAATGGATGGTTACTGTGGTACTTCCAGTCTCTTATATTTCCTGTGTCTGATCACTTTATATGTTCGTATTTGATGGATAATTTTTTATCATCTTTGATTATGGCTTCTGTTTCAGTCGCTGAACTTAATTATACACTTAGTTTCCTCAGAGATAGACTAGAATGGACAGGTAGTTAAGGCGCTCGACTCACATCAAATTTGTTCACGTTTTCAGCCGTCAAGGTGGTCACTCTCATGATTTGTGAGAAAAAAGTTCCGCCAAAATGGTGGTGATCATCCAGCTGCTTTCTGCCGATTCTTTTACTATTAAATTAGGGAAACTAGCGCAAATAACTCCAGTATAGCGTTGCACGAAACACAGATCAAAGATTCGAAAGATTTTTATACATAGGATAAAACAACGTTTTTCGCAAAATGAAAAATTTCTTATCAATGAAATCCTTTAAATTAAGTAAATATTATTTAGGAACTGAATTTCAATGAACCAATAAGAAATACTTTAATTAGTTTTAACATTAAAATAAGATGTACATATAGAAAATCTAACGTTTTAAAATTGATTTTGCGTTTCTCGGTATTTTTTGACTTACTTTCTCAAATTAGTTTCAAAAACACCTAGAAATTATTAAAATAGAAAAAAAAATATCATTTTTCTGTTATAAAGGTTTACACACTTTGTTATTTGAACATGATGGTGTTAAAACTTGGGATATGTCTGAAATTTAACCGATTTTATCAACACGAATCAGAAACAGCTAATTCTGTCGCTATTTGAGTACGTACAAACGTATAATTCATTGTATAATAGAATAAAGCGGTAAATCTCTTAGATTTCATACATTGTTTATTTCTTAAATCCATTGGCACACTACAACTACAGTTAAGCTACAGTAAATATTAAATTTATTTATAAAACATATGATTATTTGGAGTTTTAACTGTTACTGCTGAATAGATATAGTAACAGTAAATACATGTATGTAGTAAAAATGTATTATAATTTACTTATTAAACTTCTGTTTCAAAATGTTTTCTCCCACATATCAACTACCATCCTATTTCAGTAAAATCATCAGTCAGATTGAGTATCTCACAGTCAATTAAAAACATTATCTGTTTCAGTAAATACAAACAGTCAAAGCTTTTCTAAACTTGCGGTCATGCTTTTTATGTTTCTAAAACTAAAGTATTTTGAACTTATTAGTTGTATTGAATATCAAAACATGTAACTAAAGTCAAGAATAAGCTGAAAGAGGCCAAGTAAATGTATGAACAATATACAATTAGTAAAAAAAAACTCCCTTCTGGACACAGAAGTAACAAGAATAATCACTAGACATCCTTTAAACTCAGCTTATTTACAAAGTTAAATGTGGAAATAAATGTCCTTTTTGGCACAAATTATCTGATATATCGTAACATTGTTTTTTATTCACTAATTAGATAACTTGTGTCTAAGAAAATAACACGTGGTGTAACAAATTGAACTTTTGACTGATTGTTCACCATTTTAAATTTTATAGAGTGCCTTGGAATGAGATAATTTGCATGAAAACTTATCCAACACTCACTACACTGTCTATATGTGTGAAACTACGTGATGACATTTTTATTTTCTAACATTCAAAGTTTATCGAGCATGATATCACTACTTTCACTGTTTGTTTCCGTGAAATATTTCCCAGTAACCAGAAATCTTGATAAGAAACAGTCTCAAGATCTTTTGAAAAAGAAATTTTAACATCAAATAATGTTTCATTGAAAATTAAAAAATAAAAATTTAATCATTCGTATATTATATCTTGTTGTGGCAAAATTAATTACTACTGAAGTTAAAGTATGAATGACGTAGAGAATTATCATAAAAATTAAATAGGTCGTACGTTGAGTAAGTATCCTTTTCAGTAACACATCTTGCATCTTACTCCATCTTTTATGTTCGTATGAATAATTACTCCATCACATGACATGAACCTGGTAAGATTCTATGCGATATTTCTAAGTGTAAAAAGCAATTGTTGAAACCATTCTCCGTTTACGTTTGAAACCATTTTACGTATAAAATTGGTTTCCAATTTGTTTAGATATTATCTGAAATTTAGAGATAGATTTCTTTGTGCAGTGCAATTCCTAAGTTAGGTGCTCTTGAACTACTTTTTGTGTATCGTTAATTATATTCACATTTGTTGATTTATACATTTATAGCATGTTAGTATCCCATCAACTTTCGGGAATAAATTTTATGGATGCAACACTGCATTTGGTTTATCGTAATAATCTTCTTACGTTTCAGGATTGTTTGTTCTCTAAAAATTATAGAGGTCATTCTTCTTTTTCTGATTGAATCAATGATTATCATATTTCCACTAAACATTCTAATTTATTACAAGCTACTCCTTAGTTCCATAGGAAATAACAAAAGAGAAAAATACACTCACTTGCATATATAGTGATTATCATATACTTTTAATATATTCTGCTAAAACTGTACACTTCAAAATGCAATGTGAAGTTAAGAAGTAAACAGGCGAGTATTTGTTACTTTGCACCTAGATAGTTAATATCAATCCGTACATGTCCTTTAAATATCAGCCCTTTAACCCAATGATATGATTTATGTGTACACATATAAGTCTTCCTTGTATGAAGGTGCAAAGTGAGCCCAAGTAATCTTGCAATTCGAATCTATTACTTATTTACTGCATCTCAACATGCTATCGCAATGCTCCTATCATCACAATCGAAAATGATAAAGAGAGAAAAGGTTTGATTTAATTATATTACCATTTAAGTATTTCATTTCATAAACCATTCTTAATATTTATCTCAGTCACCTATTACTTAATACAATAGACATTTTTCGCTATGCAATAAGACAAGAGTAGTCTGAGTTCAGGAAGAGGATGTTTTTGATGGATTTAGTGTTTGATATTTGTTTCATTTATGTTTTATTCAGAAATGTATATAACTTATGCTATTACATTTGTATTGTGAAGTTCCTGCCTATCCACTAAAGCTATAGAAGATTCTCGAGTGTAAAAGTCAACAATATATATATGTACGTAAACACTATTGTATTGACGGTATAATTGTGTAGGATGAAGTTTCCAAAAACTATCGTCACTCAGAGAAGTGTGACTAACGCAACGCGCCAAGAAACATTATATATTATTGGTTTGCTGCAAGTTGTGTACAATAAACCATAGAAACTATTACTCTGATTAACACTTACTTGTCGAGAACTTAAGCTATTTGACCACGAATGTGAATAAAGTTCGAACATTACAGACCATTTAACTTTGGCACATTCCCATCGTACATGAACATTTTCGCAGAAACATTATATAATTTGAATAGTGACAAACTTGACAAAGAACGCAGAGCAAGTTAGATACCATTTAAATGAATTGTACTTGTATCCATATGAAATTAATTCGCTCATCGAGATCCCTCCTTAAGACATCAAGGAAATTCCAGACCACAAAAACGACTGATATTCTTTAAAGACTGTCAAACTTTTGTACATAAGTCATTGTTTGTTATTACCGTTCTTGTAAATTGTGTTATGATTTATATATTAAAATAATATTTGTGTCAGAGAAGAAATCTGTGTTTATCAAGCATGTTAGCAAACATCATAAAATGTATACATGTCGTCATTTATTTAACTTTTAACTTTAAATTATCATTTAACTGCGTTTTAGGATGCTTCACATTGTACTTTTTAAGATAATAAACTGGATGCTTGTCTGGGATAAATTTTAATAGGTGGAAAGTGTTAACAGTGTTGTACTTGGATTATTTAAACGACACAAATTGGTCACAACTTAAAGAATTACTCACATGTGATTCTATACGTGAAATATTGTTTCCTCTAAACCTACCAAGCTAAATATCTGTTTTATGTGAATCACATATCTCACACAACATTTCTCTGTAAATCACTGTACAACATTTTGTTTTATTCTAAACTACAGTGTAATATATTTCTGCTTCTGTCAACCATAGAATAAACTGCTTATCCTCTTTCTTATAGACCTAAATTGTTATATATTGCTTTTTCTGTACCACAGATTATTTTATTTTAGCTACAGAGTATTCGCTACAGAACTACAGAGTATGTTTTTCGTATTTGCGTTTTCTTTCCTCTGAACGTGTCAATTTTTACAGATTGTAGCTTTACAGATTATGAAATACTCTCTTTGATTCCTTTTATATACATTTTGGAAGTTCTCTGTTTCATCTAGCAATAATCATTTTCTGTCTTTAAATATATGAAGGATATAATCATCCTTCCATAACTGCATTATACTTCAAATTAAATATATTTCTAATATCTAGTTGTTACAATTTTGTTTGTAACATAAAAAACGAATTTGCTTTTTTATAAATATATTCAGAAAATATCTCTAAAGTTTAATACAAATTCTCTCTGTATATGTGGCTGGAAAGGTGTTAGTCTCTCTCCGCACTTTCTATAACATATGCTGACAGCTACTACGTATGAGCCTTCAACTGTACGAGGCCAGTTACTACAAATGTTTATACCTCTGTATGAGGCCATGAAAAGCGGGTAATCATAACACCTGCTATACAGATGTATCATTTTAATAAGCGACAACTCTTTGACAGAGAGGTAGCTCCAAGTTCGATGTTGGTCAGAGAAACACAGGTCCATCTCTATTTGCAAATTTACAAAGCGGAAAAACACGAAACACCTGAACATTCCTATCACACGGAACCAACAAAAGCAAGATACTCATAATTACATAATTATCGAAGGGTTAGTTAAGAGACAGTTTTATTACACCTTTGAATACCTTTAAAAGAGGCTAAAAATAATCTACCTTTCATATTTTGGAGTTCAGTGTGAATCACGTTTTTTGTGAGAAAATGGTAAAGGAAGAACAGATATTCTCGAAATGTTAAGAGCTGCCTATGGCGATGACTGCTTGAGTAAGGCTGGCGTTTATCAGTTGATAAAAAGCTTCCAAGATGGCCGGTAATCAGCCAAAGATGACCCACGTTCTGGGCGACCGTCGATATCGTCCACTGATGAATCTGTCACTTAGGTAAAAGTAAAAAATCTGAAGAGATCAACGATTAACTGATGAACTGAACATTTCATTTGGATCGTTTAAGGCGACTTTAACTGAAAAACTCAGCATGCGTCGAGTGTCTGCAAAATTTGTTTCAAGGCTTTTGATGAATGACCAAAACTTTCACTATCGACAAGTATGCAAGGATCTAAAAAGAAGGTTATAAAGTGATCTTAACTTCATTAAGGTCATTATTACTAGTGCTTAGTTAAGGATACACAGTTATGACCCTGAAACAAAAATTCAGTCATTTCAGTGGATGTTTTCATCATCATGACATCCAAAAAAGCACGACAGTCTCCATGAATTTTGAAGACAATGTTCACGTGTTTTCTTTTATGTTCTTTAAGAGTTCGTACCACATGGCTAGGCAGTTAACTAGGTATTTTATGAAGTGGTCTTTTAATCGATTCAGGGAGAAAGTCAGAAGAAACTGCCACGAGCTGTGGGAGAATGGTCACTGATTTCTCAATCATGATAACTGGCCTTCAAAAACTGCTGTGTCTGTTCAAGGATTTTTGGCAGAAAACAAAACTTTCTGTGATACCCTACGTATTCTCCAAATCTTGCTATTGATTTTCTCTTCTCCCAGAAATAAAAATTAAGTTGAAAGGAAAGAGATTTGATGACCATCCATGATAATTTTACATCTTCACAGTTTTTCAATTCATATATTTAATATCATTTCTTCATTTCCTTGTCTATAGGGTTGAATACTCAATCTTCACTGTTTTTACGCATATAAAACGCTTTGATTATATATATCTCTTTTGTTATTGATTATTATCTTAATGTTTATTAACAATAATATTTCGTTGAATCTGTTGTTTCATCCATAGCCACCAGAGGGAAATATCAACTTTAATGACAAAATATGAAAATACAAAAATCTTATTTTGTACTTAAGATTCACCCAAATAGAGATTTAGGTCCAATCTGTTACAGGAATGTACGAAGACAGTTACGGTATTTTATATCTCTACGCCACTCCTTTGATTCTGAGGCCTTCCTCAGAAGGCCTGATCAGGTGGTTTAGGCACTCGAATCATAATATAACGGTCTCGAGTTCGAATCACTGCCACAAAAATGCTCACCATTTAAGCCATATAGGCGTTATAATGTAACAATCAATCCCATTATTCGTTTGTAAAAGAGTAGCCGAAGTGGTGGTGAGAATAGTTTTACTCTGCTAAATTGGAGACAGCTTGCGCCAACAGCCATCTTGTAGCTTTAAGCGAAATTAAAAGAAGGAAAGCCATTAAGTTTGATGTTCATTTACCGAATTGTAAGTTCTACATTAACCAAATTGTATTTTTATTAGCAGTGAAAAGTAATAAGTAATCAAAGTTTTTTAACTAAACACATTTAAACCAAAATATTAAGATATATCCCCAAAGTGTGGTATGCTATTTCAGCTTAACTGACAATCAAGTTAAATATTATTTTCAGTGGGGTTCTTCTAAGTATTCTATGTTTTTACTGGAACAAGATGAAGAAGAAGAACAAAATTTTAACCCTTCTTTCAGTACTTTTATCTATTAATGTAAAACAAATTAAATTTGTTAAATTAATGTTAACGGCATTTCGGAGTTTAAAAGGGATGAAATGATGACTACATAATGACTGCAGTGTTATTCTTTCCTTCTAACTGTTCGGAGTAAGTAATGCAAAAAAAAAAGGTGAAAGTGAAATCCAGTAAATAAACACTAATATATTAATAATGGCTTGTGCGTGAGGTGTTATATTCATTTCCGTTGATAAATATGTGAAAGTTTAAAGTGCGCAAAAGAGAAATGATATATTTTTTTGTAATTTTCACATGTAATAAGAAATAATCATACACATCTTCACAAATATTGTTAAGAGATAAATTATTTAATACCACGTTTACTAAAATATGTTATTAAGTCGTTATGATGCAATAAATTAAAAGGTTGATAACATAAATAATAAAATACAATTATAGCTTTCTATTACATTGGAAATGGATGATTTTTAATTTAAAATTGGTGATATATTTATTATAAATTCTAACCTTTACTGTAGTACTAGTAACTGTAAGAGAAATAACGAGAAATGAAACATTATTCTCGATATGATCACCTTGTAGATAAATTTGTCGACTAAACAAAAGTAATAAGAGAAATTATCACACACAAATATTTTTTTGTATTATACTATCTTATAAAAACGTTAACAAATTTACAGAACATAGAAACACAGATATAAAAGAACATTTAAACAAGTTTAGATTATCATCAACAAGGAATAAAAGATAAAGTGAAAAAAGTTTAATTTTGTGAGCACAGATTTTTAGAAAATAAAAAATACTAAAGTTGCTGATTATCATATTTTTAGTTCCTTCTTTATCTAAACGTTTTAGATCTATTTTTTCCATTGTGCTAATTTAAATGTTGTCATATATTCTTTCCAAGAATGTTTGGCTCTGTTGAAAGAATAATAATAATAACATTTTAGAAATTTAAAGTGTTCAGACGGTCATTATTTAGTAACAACAGTGTTATTCTTTCTATTTATCTTGCTCATAGCAACTACATTACCTGAAAAAAACATCAGGTTAATATATAAGAAACGAACATTAGTATAATAACGGTGGGTTTTGTTTATGTTGTTATATTCATTCAACTAACAAATATGTAAAGGTTAAAAGTGCATAACAGATGATATTTAATTCAAAGATTAAAAGTAGTTTTTAAATTTTACGCATAATAGAAATGTTCAAATACGTTTCCATGAATCTATTAAATTTTATCTCCCCTCCACTTCTTAAGGATTGAGCATTTAATGCCATGTTTACTAACAGATTTTATTAAGTTGTTATGATACATGGAATAGCACGCTGGTTATATAATAAATAAATTATATTTATCAGTTTCAAATACATTGTTTGATTCATCTTTAGAAATGTCTTAGTTTTTCTCAGGTGATGTCTGGTTCTTAACTTAAAATTGTTGCTTACAGTTTTCTTAAAATTTATTCTTTACTTTAGTACAAGGAACAGGATGAAAGATGACAAAAAATATACTATTAATGTCGATATCTTTACTTTGTAGACAGGTTTTCTATTAAATACAACTGAAAAGGAAGATAAACATCCTATGTAAGCGGTGTAGAACATAATGTAATCAGAATGTAAAGATTTTATAATTTAGCATTAATCAAATATAAATACACTAGAAGTGACATTCTTAAATTTATTTCTGTTTATGCTTTGTATATAATATCAAATTCTTAAGAATTAAAAATTCATAAATAACTTACAGAAGAAAAGGTTCTATAGATATTTTTATTCGATTCTAATAGTGCCCACAATTGTAGAGAAGAATAGAAATTTAAATTCACAGTGTGAAACATAAGTACAACAAGCATTCAAAAATAAAACTTGTCCTGCAAAACTATTCATCACGTATGTTCTGCTTTCATTATTGCTACTTATCCACTTTTAAAGAAGACCTACTGGAAGAAATATTCTGTTAGTTACATAAAGTAAAGAAATAAACACAATTTATGATAGAAGTTGTCTCAAGTACGTATTGAATTAGGATGTGAATATAATGACAATCTCAAAATCACAACCTCAAACCGGTAAAATATCTAACTGGATAAGCCACCTAATTATACCGGGACTTAGTACAATGGGAGTGGCGTAAAGTTTCAAAACACGGTATCTGTCTTGGTACCTTCCTCTGATAGCTGGGGCCTAAATTTCCACTTGGGTGGATCCAAAGAAGAAAATGTGGAAACAAGAATGAGATATTCGAGCTTTGTATTATAATGTGTCACTAAAGTTGATATTTTCCACTGGTGGTTAATGAAGGAATCCCATATTTCATCAAATATTTTATTGTTGATGAACTTTAAAATAATAACCAATATGAAAAGATATATCTTTAATGAAAGCGTTTTATACGTATAAAACCGGTCAAGATTGAATATTCAGACATATATACAAGGAGATTAAGAAAAATATATTAAATATATGAACTGAAAAACTGAGAAGGTCTAAACTAAAAGTAAATACTTTGAATCTTTAAGCTTTTACAGCAAATCTACATCAGGTGATCTGCTGTGTCTACCATGGAGAATCAAACCCCTAATTTTGGAGTTGTAAATTTGTAGACTTACCGCTGACCCAGTGGTGTTAATATTTTAAACGACCTAATAAACATGATTCTTTTTCTATTTATTAAGCATAGTTCCAACATAAATACTTAATAAATTCAATTTCTAAGCAATCTAAATTAAATTGTTTCACATACATCAGATAGATTTGATAAAAATTTTACAAACGTCATTAAAGGTAGACGATTTAGCGCATATTTGTTTTTACGATAAAGAGTTCTTTAGACCCAGTACGACAGGAGACACGTAACAAAAAAAAAAGTTTAAGAACATAAAAAGTAAGTTTATCGAATTAGTTGTAAGAATTTGTTCAACTATTTCTTTGTTACGAATTGACAAATTTGTTTTTTTATAAACAATAACATTTTTACTTACTGTAACTAATCTTGGACGAGTTTGTGATTTAATATGTTACGTATCACCTTCTGATACAGCTTGAAAGTTGAATTCAGAACGTAATTGCGTGTCGATACGAACTAAATGTATGATATTGCAACATTATTGATACACATAATTTTCTTTCTCAACATAAATATATTTTAATATACAAACAACAATACAATCTATTATAACGGTTATTAATTATACACCAAAATTGTTATTGATTGTAAGAATTCGATTAGTTTCAGGTTATTTGATATCGTAATACTTAATATAATAAATTGGATAATATATCTCAGGCGATAAATTTTAATTCGTAACAAGATGTTTCAAAGTTATTGTATCTTGTGTATACATGATTTAGCTTGGTGATTTCCATTTGAGGAACATCAACTTTTGTGTATGGAAGTTTTCAAATTAGAGGAAATTTAGACATCCTTTGGTCTTTTTCTTATTTGTCATAAAAGTAACGACCTATCAGTCCATTGAAACGATTACACATAATAAACTAGAAAACATTACCCTTAATATGTATATTTTCGCTTCTCAGGGCATTAAAAGCTGTGATTACTGGTATATTTACGTCGTAATTCAGAGTAGTAATTCACATGTACTCCCAAGTATTTTTGGAAATTATAATTACTATCATATGTCATTACGTGAAGACATGATATTCTTCAGCAACTAATTTTTTTTTGCAAAATATTTTTAGAATAGCTTAGTATTAAAAAACCAACGGCAATCTATTGAAGTATTTTTTCCTTGACAAATTTTATTTATGATGGTTACCTGTATTTAGTCATCAAGTATAAATATTTTTCACTATATGTATTTTAGAAACGACTAGATCCCAACAATACCAGTCTTAGGGAATGTGTATCATGAGTGGATTTTTATTGAACTTATAAGTATTCATAGTTTGATGTTATGTAGCTCAAATTGTATTAAACAATAACATAAGTATCTTTAATCTCTTTATAGTTTATTATGAATAAATTTGATTTTAAATAAACTTGGATAACCTAAAAATCTATACTGGTTTTCAAACTTATAGAATATCAAGCTAATTATTTTTATTCCTTATGTATACTTCACAAACTTTTGAAGTGATGTCAACCAGAAAACAATTTATTTATTTGTTACTCTCCATTCAGCTCATTTTATTAAAATAAAGGTAAGTTTTACAAATATATTATACCAATTTAACGTTAAAAATCAGCCATTTCCTAAAAAAATAATTTAATGTTAAAACTTAAATCAAACAGTTTATTTCAAACTGATAATTATAATTTCATCAATTGTTTTACCAATTTTATTTCATGTATCATAAGAAAGTAATACAATTAGTTACTAACTGATGTTTTAAGACTTTAATCTTTTAATAAGTAGAAGTTGAAAGACGTTTATAATATTTATTAAGACTTATCTGAATATTTATTATCATATTTACACGTTTAAAACAGATTTTAATGTGAAATTGTACGTACAATGTTGTTCACGTAAAACTTTCAAATACTTATCACTTAAAGTGAATATAACTATTCAAACAATATCTTTTCACTTAGACATAATATATTAGCATTTGTTTCTATAATTTTACTTGAACATTCTAATGGGATGGTAGTAACTACAAACAAATTAGTAGGATTGAATAACACTGTCCTTATTATGCTTTAAAATAATCCAGTTCTAGTCTACTTTTATTGTTGAAATCCTGCTATTATTTCAAATCCCTAAATATTCTTTTTATAGGTACACTACAGAAGTTTCGTGTTTGTTTTAGGATAAAAAATTCCAATAAAATGGGGAAAAATTATCTTTTTGTAATAATAAAACAAATAGTATATATAGGAGGAACTCACTTAAATATTTTATGAAATATACAGTAATCTGAAATAGGATTTAAGACGTTTCAAACATATTTACATTTTGAATTAAATGTTGTTGTTTTTTGTAATTTTAATAGTGCACTACTCTCCTCGGCCACTTGGAAATAACTGTAGACTTAAGAACCTCGGACTGGTGGAATAAAGTCAGAAATTGGGAATAAGATACTATTGTAAGAAATTGTATATGAAATAATAGATTTCTCTAAAAGCTGAAACTTGAATCGTTCTTTGGGCGGAAGCAAAGAAGTAATTTGTAGGGATAAAACCGATGATTTTTGGCACAATGAAAGATAAAATTATTTATTAATTTTCATTGTCGACTAATCTTGAAAACGCAGTCACTATCACAAGCTTTGATTATACAGGCTAGCTTAGAATATGTGCATATAAAAACCGTTAGTGTGTTCGTTCATTTTCAAAAACGAAGTCAGAAAAAGTGAGATGAAAAGTGAATCGTAAATGAATAATACAAAAGTTCAATAAGTATTCAACAAGGAAATGGTGATTATTCCGTTGTCTCTTTTCATACTTATCCACATACTATTTTTAAATATAAAATAGGTATTAATATCTAAAAAAGTATTAAAATGTATTTTATGTTGTCTGAAGTTTGATTTTAATTATTAAACGCAAATCTACGCAAAGGTATCAAGCAGTATAATTTCACAAATATAACGCTGTTCCACCGGGACGATGATAACTGACTACCACTTCAGTTTTCATCTGTTCCTTTAATTTACAAGGGTTTTATTTTGTTAGCTACATTTTTCAATCATTTGCTCTTGTTATGATGTTAGTATTATTTGCCTTCCCTATTTTAGTTTTAATAAATTTAATTTTTAATGTTACTTGCAGCTCATCGGACAATATGTATATTATGTTTCCTACCGTTTTGGACCTTGCATGGCAGGTTGGCAAAGTACTGTACTTTTTCTCTAAAAATGGCGAATTCGAATCCTTCTTCCCCCAGATCTGCTCCTTTTTTCAGCCGATAGGACGTTATATGTCTCGATATATCCCACTATTCTTTTGTACAAGAGTAAAACTAAACGACTTGATGCCTTCCCTCTAGACTTTCACTGCTAATTTACGGACGGCTAGTGCAGATAGCTCGCGTGTAGCTTTGAACAAAATTAAAAACGAACAACCTTCTATTTCTAATTTCCTGATATATTGCTATAAAATACATATCGAATTTTTATACTATATTCTAAATGAAAATCTATGTTTTGGTTTCGATTTGTTCTTTGTTCTACAGCCATGCGTGATAAAGAAGTTAGTCATAATGTTATTGTTTCATAAGTCTATTTTCACAGACCCACATATATATATATATATATCATATATTTTGACTAAACTATTTGACTCATCTGTAAATTTTTTCCTTGTCGAAACGCTATTTAAACATGTGTAAAATATATTAAAAGTTCTGCAAAATCAAGGCACCATTTCATACAAATAAAATTCACAAGTGCAAAGTTATTCAACAACAAAAGCTTAAATATGAATGTGAGCTACCGGTTTAACATTTGTACTATAGCTTCATCTAAGACTAAAAGTGGACGCTTTATTTATTGTTTGTTTTTCATTTGGATTATAGATAGCTTATATAGGGCATCAAATTTATAAGGTGAAATAACGTGCTGATACACAATTATTGGTTAGGCCAACCAAAGTAGGATATCCGTTTCTAGCTGAGGTTTTCTAAAGAATTATACGGGTGGATGGTTATCAGTGATTGTTAATTAACATCAATTATAGATTAGGACAAATTTTCTTGACTTTTTATGAAATTACCTTTATTAAAGAGCATCTCGTGACATTAGTTTAAACAATAACCATAAATGATGATGCTCGACGAAGCTTTACCTGTTGGAAGGGGCTATGCCATTACACTGTTATTCAAAATTCATGTTGTTACTGAACAGGAAAACTACAACTATACTTTCGTTTCGTTTTGTAAAGAAAAGATTTGTTTTAAATAACAGAGTTGAGTCTCAAAAGGTAGTGTGGGTTACTCTCGAACACTATTTTATGACTTGTTGTAGTTTGTTGGTACGGTTAAGCGGCTGACAAAAAGGAATGAAATAAAAATTGGAATCCAAAATGACAGGTTGCCGAAGTCTCGATGTACCAGTCAAGCGTCTCCATTATATTAATTATTTCTATAGCTATCCTAATCCACCAATTCTTCAATTTATTTGTCTCTTGCCATTTCTAGAACTAAATTCAATTCACTATTTTAAGAAAAATAATTCTAATTTAGCTTTTTTTAGATTCGTTTCCTCCGGTGTTTTTATCTGAAAAAAATACCCGATAATATACAACATAATTATGTACCCAGTAACTTTGTATCCATACAAATATAACGGTTCAACTTCAGTGAATTATTTTGGACGTTATAATTTCTACAAGGACGATAAATATTCTCTTCCGTAAATAAGTGAGCTTGTAAAGATGTGAGGCTAGCTAAGAAAATAAAGGGTTAGATTAAAAAAAGTGTAACAGTATCAACTGAAAACAAATTTGGTTGTCGTGAACCTAGATTGTCAATGAAATATTCAATTTCAGACAGGATATAAAACTCAGTATTATTTGTTACTTTTTGATATTTATGTGTGTAAACCATCATTTCTAATAACTATTAATAATAACCGTTATCAGAAATTTTATTGGTTTTGGTATGTTTCTATTTTACAACACCTTTGTGTTAAAAAAACATTTCTTTATCAATCTCGCTGGCAAATAAAATATGTTCCATACATATTAATATTTAATTACCTTCTAAATTTAAATATCCGGTTATTTCAAATAGTGATAAATTAACCCACATGATATCAGGAATCGGAGACTCGTACCAATAAATTATAATACATAACAAAGAATATAGGGAAGGCAGCTAGTTTGTTTGTTTGTTTTGAAATTTTGCGAAAAGCTACACGAGGACTATCTGCGCACACCGTCCCTAATTTAGCAGTGTACGACCAGAGAGGAGGCATCTAGTCACCACCACCCTCCGGTAACTGTTGGACAACTGTCAACCAATAGTTGACTTTAATGAACATTATAACTTCTCAAAGCTGAAAGGGTAAGTATGTCTTGCGTGTTAAAAACTCGAATCAGCGTAGCTCTGATTGCGAGTCAAGCGCCTTAGCTTGTTAGGAAATAGAGAAGTGAAGAAACAAAACAACAGAAGCAAAAATATTTTGTGGCCTCTCTTTTTTTACGGTTTCGATCTTGTGTGAAAATTTTAATTTTCGAAGTCTATAGAACTGACACAACACGTGATGGCATCCAAAGCAGAGAAGCATATTTTTACTTTATATAAAATTATTCAATGTACAAACCACATGCTTGGATCTTGATGTTTCACTTTGTACTTGATCCTTGGATATAGCTGTGAAATGACTATCGTGTATTCTGTTGCCATCTATCGTTTTTTCCATAACTTATAACTGATCAGCAAATAATTTCCACCCAGTGGTGTTAATATCCTTTCTTTCACGTAGCAAGTCTTTGATCAGCTCGATTATATTGCAGTAGTGTTTATATGGGTACACAAAGCATCTTCGTTTCTTAATAATACTGTGATAATATTTACTCGTGTGGTACAAACTGAACAGAATTTGTACTGATAATTGACATTTCGTACATTTCGTGAACCAAGGAATGTTGAACATGTTTTCAAGGATTTGTACTCTTGACGTTTCTTTTACTTTGGCTGAGATATCATAAAGTTCACTCTCTTCATTCTGGGTATACTCTACGGATAAAACAGTTTACATTTTCACTTTCTCAATGAATACGATTAATGTAGTGGGTTAAACAGTTTTACTGACAAAAGTCAGTAATTGAAAGATAAATACTCCGAAACGGTTGCTTAGAGAAAAAAACACATCTATAGCTCAAATGGCTAAATATCTCTAAAAAAAGGTTTTATTAAAAACGCCGTTATTTATAAATCATAATTCTGTTAAAAGTTATAAACTTTATGAGACTGTATATTTTGTGACATGAGATTATATAGCTTACTGCAGTCTACTGTATGGAGTCAGCACTTTGTGGTATGGAACTACAAGTCCTGTTACATGGGAATGAACGTACTCTTCAACGGATATGAAAAGATATGTAAGTTAGTCTCCTGACGTTAGTGGAACTTAAGTCTACTAGACAAGTATATTATAGAGGCGTTCTTTCAGGGATCGAGTGTGGTCTTGTGGTTGGTGTACCCAAACTGTGCATCGGAGGAATGATGATATGAACATTATTACCACACAAACACTTGATACACTTTGAAGTTGTGTTTGTGTTATAAGAGTAAGAATCAAATTTTATTCTGTTAAACAACAGTAGTGCAAGTGTTCACAATTGATGTTATCGGCTAGCTGTCTTTATTCTTGTCAAAACTTTTTTTTAAAAGTCTGAAGCAAACGAAACTGATTTCATAAGCAACCGAGAGTGATTTTATTGAATTGATCTTACCGGATCACGTATTTTAATCCTTCAGCAAACTTTGTTTAGAATTTATGACAAAACTGATCAACCTGTCCAACAACACATACGTTTCCAGCAGAATTTTATTGTGGCAAAAATTCTATGTTACTACAAATGTACTTATGAACATAAAAGTACATTGTGACTTATTTAAATGTATTGTATTCTAGGTTGAAATTTGTAATTATAAGTATCAAATACAGAAAAGTATACAAACTGCTTATATAAAACGAACTTACCACAAATCTAAGGAAAGAAAATTTCGAATATTTAAGTCAAACAATAAGACAAGCAGAAATTACTCTGGTTGAAAGTTAGATCATCAGTTCATTAGCTAGAATCATGTTACAATCATTTTAACCCAATATTAATTTCGCTGATTCTTCGCTCAATTAATCCGTCATGACCAGTTGGTTTGAGGTGTTCGATTCGTCATTTGATAGCCGCACGCTCGAATCGACGTCGCACCAAACATGCTCTCCCTTTCAGCCGTGGGGGCGTTATAAATATCGGTCAATCCCCATTATTTGTTGGCAAAAGAGTAGTCAAGTGTTGATGGTGGGTGGTAATGATTAGCTACCTTCCATATAGTCATATTCTGCTTAAAGAGGGACGGCTTGCGCAGATAGCCTTCATGTAGCTTTACTTGAATTTCAAAACGAACAAACAAAAACAAACAAACAATCTTCGCTCAATTAATTTCATGTAGAGCATCAGTAATTACGAACAACCGAAAGCGTGATGTGGTTTTTATTTACTAAACAAAAATGTTTATATCTTCTAATGGTATATTTCACATGGTGCTTTGTAATCTTAGGAAAATTTACCTTCTCATTTAAAACTAAAATTTTGGTTGCGTCATTTAGACCAAAATAAAATAACCGATTTTATTTATTTTCTTTTGAAATTGAAAAAAAAATGAATTGTATATTCAATTAGAAATACTTGTGCGGAACAAGTTTATGTAAAACTGAAATTGAAATAAAAGTTATTCTCTTTGTTCTTTATTGGATTTCAAATTGAAGTTTAATATCTTAAGGGTTAAATTGAGCCTTCTTAATCTTAATTAATGTGATACCTTTCAAGTTTACTTGGCACTAAGTTGTCATAATGATTTTTATTTTTTAGAAACTGCTGCATAATAACTAAGCCTGAACGTTGCTGAAAGATATCGTGAAAATGTTTCTGTTTTTACCTGTTTAACTCTAATGCTATAAAAGGTAAGGAAAATCGGTTGTAATTTTTAGATACCAGTACTGCATATTAAATTAATACGGAAGTAATGATAAAATACAGTTTCTGTGAAATAATATTACCTTTGAACAGTATTAGTTGAATTTACATATTGTAAAACAAAAAACTCAATTTTTTAATTTTAATTAGAGTTTTATTTACAAAAAACCTCAAAATTAGTGACTAGTGTTTTATTTATTCATCTTATGTTTAATCATTATTTACATTTCTGAAACATAAATATTTATAATTTATTTTAAACGCATTCTTGTCATGAGAGAAAATTTATACTCTGAAAGAAAAAAAAAATTAATTAAACATAAATCTGCATAATCGTCTATTTCTGTTTCCTACAACGGGTATCAAAACCGGGTACTTAACTTGATAATGATTGCTTTATATGGCATACAAATATATCTATATATTATGTGGTAATAGTCATCCTTTTGAATTTCATTTGCCTCTGTACATCAAAACAAATCTCTAATTTATACTCTTTTGGATAGTAATGATTTTATATTAAATTCTAATTTATTGTGTTTACGTATTACCTTTATTTAGATTTTATATTGTCATCAGAACTAATACTTGCTTTGAGAGTCGAGTTTAATTTTCTGCATTTCTTCTGTTTCATATACATTATATAATTAGTAGCAATCAGTAATTAATAATTCCATCTGTTCATTATTTTGTGGTTTATTTAATGTAAAAATATGAAGAGAAATTGTACTCTGAAAATGATTTCGTTATTTGAGAAAGATTCAACATTATCTTGTGATGTGCTACATTTTTTCAATTTTTTTTCTTCCAACTGGACTTTTGTCTTATTTTCCAACTGAGTGCTAGTGTTAATAACATATGACTGTTTTATGCAGATTAAGCTTCTGTTTTTTCCTACTTGTTGTCAGCTATTTAATCATGTTTTCTTTGTTCAATTATATATTCCAGCTTCTAATTAAACAGTTGTTAAATACCTGGATCTTTTACTAAATATTTATAAATATATGCCATTTAGAAGTGCTTTGTACACAGTTTTTACGGTATACTATTTTCGATTATATTTTTCTTTACAGGAAAGATTAGAATATTCAATAGATTACTCAGTTTTAAATTTTAGATCTTATTTGGTAGTTGTGATTAATAAATTATAATGAAAACCATCAAGTATAAGTTCATTGCTAACTTTATGATCTTATCCTTTCATACCCGTTTCAACAAACCCTAACCCTTGATACTAGATACTAGGATACGATCATTACTCAATTTAAATCTCGATATTAGACTCGCGGTTATCTATGACCATCACATTCGGAAAAATAAACCATTCGCCAGCAATTGGGACCTTACTCCATCACTCCTATTCTCACTTACACTAGTTATTCTTGCCATGTGTGGGGTGAAGAGAAACAGCAGTTTCTGACCGCCCCTGGTTATTTTTCGTTCGTAATGAACGAAATCATAATTTAACCAAAATTCCTACCATGACCTAAGAGAGTCCAAGTTTAAGATTTTCCCAGCTTTGACTCCGTGCTTGTCAGACGTGTTTCTACATTTCTCTTGCTACAATGACGCTGTCCTTTCCAGGTCCTGCTGTGCCGTTCCCGCCAACTGTCCCGCCGGTAATCGTCGACGGTCTACCGCCTCACCTTTCGCCTCTTCAAGTTGCCACATTTATCGCGCAAGCTAAGCCTGGCGCTTCCATTGATCCGACTAGAACGCGTATTCTCCGTCGAGGGGGGAATCCTTCTCCAGCCGTCTACGCCTGAAGACTTGTCCTGCCTCTGTTCGCCATGGAACTCCCCTATGAATATTAGTTGTGCGCCCACGAAAAGCCATACTAGCCTATACACAGTCTTCCTTAAAGGAATACACCAGTCCATCCAACCGAGCGAAATTAAATGGGCCATGGAAACCCAAACCCAGTCAGTGTTATACGCAGTTCACCGAATCTATTCAAAATCCTCCCGTCAAGCTACTAAGTTCATGAAGATTGTGACACCCAGCAAACGGATCGCCGATACCATCCTACGAAACGGATGCTATTACCATATATTTCACTTCAGTGCCGAACGCCCCCGACGCCATCCAACTCAATCCAAAATTCCGAAGCAACCTGCATCTGTGCCACAGCCCAGTGAAACATCTTCTATGCCCACAGCCACCCCACCACCTGTAAACCAATCATCTGAAAAGTATACCCAAACGGAATTCCTTAATAAAACATCCCAAGGCACACAAACTATCGAGAAAGTAACAAAAACTAGCGAGTCTTCTACCATGACTGACAATATCCCAACAGCAGAAGCAGTATCTCAAACTAAGACAATCATGATTAATCAAAATACCCAGTATCCTGACGATAAACGTATCACGAGAGCAAGCAGCAAGGCTACTTTTTTCAAAAGTTTTCCGTGGCTCAACGAACCACCCGTCCCATCCAACTCGGATAATTCTTGTTGCTCTGTGGTAAAGTCGCCGGTCTTCAAAAGATTTCCCTGGCTTGACGAACCATTCGACCCGGACACTCCGTGTTGCTCCATGGAAGAGTCGCCATTTTAGTTCAAAATACATCCAAGCTACCACCTATGTGTTTTGTGTTCTTTTATTATCATGTGCTTTGTAATCATATGTATGTCAGTTGTTATTAATCTATGTAGTTTCTTTCCCTACAGCTCTTCTTCCGGGCACGATCAGGGCCTACATTCGGCGCCCTGGCCGTGAAAGTGGGTTTTCTCGGGGGTACTCCCGTTTCCCGCCACAGCAAAAGTTCTGTTTCACAGGATCTATAGATCCCAGCCCTGAAAAGAGGTACGTCATTTTGATTTCTAAATTTTAAATTAGTATCCAAATTTTTGAATATCCAAAATTTTTAAGTGTTTAATAGCTAATACATATAAGTCATGAGACCTAATCATGTCGGCGCACTGTGTTTGCATCTCTCGGCTCTCTCCAAGACAACATCCTTAAACAATGATTTGTGGGTGTTCTGCTGAACCTTCCTCATCTTTCTTCGTCGTCTCTCTAGCCGGCAGGATCTCTTCTCAGCTCTTCCTGATGCCCCTCAATTAAATTCAACCCATTATCAACTTCTAGGTCATTCGTGACCATCGCGTTGTATGAATAACTGACATGCCACTCCTGACCATATCTCTCGCTCCGTAATCAGGTAATTAATTTATTTTTGCCTTGTGTGGGGTGAAGAGAAACAGCAGTTTCTGACCGCCCTTGGTTATTTTTCGTTCATAATGAACGAAATCATAATTTAACCAAAATTCCTACCGTGACCTAAGTCCAAGTCAATTTAAACTCCTCTAGAGAATGAAACGACCAACCATTCAATATTTAATACTGGAAATAAGGAAAGTTTATTGAAAACTTGGCCAGTTTATTGAATTATAAGAGTGTGTGTGTGTGTGTGTGTTTTCTTATAGCAAAGCCACAAAGGGCTATCTGCTCGGCCCACCGAGGGGAATTGAACCCCTGATTTTAGCGTTGTAAATTCGGAGACATACCTCTGTACTAGCGGGAGGCTGAATTATAAGTATCAAATGCATTTTAACGCGGCATGGCGAAATGGATTAAGGCGTGCGACTCGTAATCTGAGGCTAGCGGGTTCAAATCCCCGTCAAACCAAACATTTTCGCATTTTCAGCCGTGTGGGCGTTACAATGTTACGGTCTCTCCCACTATTCGTATGTAAAAGAGTAGCCCAAAAGATGACGATGAATGGTAATGACTAGCTGCCTTCCCTCAAGTCTTACCCTACTAAATTAGGGACGGTTAGCACAGATAGCCCTCGTGTTGCTTTACTCAAAATTAAAAAACAAACAAAACACAAATACTTGAAGACATACCCTATATTGTATATACCTAAGGTTTCTATGCAATACTGCTTTCGAAGATACTGAAGTTTACGATACAATATTGTTCATGCACATCCGGAAGGTTTGGATACAATATTGTTCATGCATATCCTGAAGGTTTTGATACAATATTGAACATACAGATTTTTAAGGTTTCGATGCAATATTGTTCATGCAGATCACGAAGGTTTCGATAAAATATTGTTCATGCAGACAGTAAAGGTTTCGATGCAATATTGTACACGTAGATCCTGAATTTTTCGATATAGTAGTGTACACTCAGATCCTGAAGTTTAGATAAAATATTATACATGCAGATCCTGATGATTTCCATAAAATATTGCATATGCCGATCCTGAAGGTTTATACAGAATATCGTACTTGCAGATCCTCAATTTTTCTGTAGAATAATCGACTGGCAGATCCGAAAGGTTTATCTGTAGGTAAGATTATTGAAGTTCTCCTGCATAAAACTATGTTGCATTACATAGTTGATATAGACACGTTTTATAAGTTTAAAGTAAATCTTATGAATAAAATGTTTGGATGGAGGAATCGGCAAATGTTTCAAATCTGCAGTCGCTAAGATCACTCCATTGGTAACTGGATCTAGAAGTAATTACATACAACTTCTAGCTTACTTTCTTTAAGTTTGTTCTAAAATCTCAGTTTATCACATACCGGAGTGTCATCATAATTTTTCATGTGCTTTTCTGATTGTCAAACAACTATAGAACATAGTAATAATGGTTTCACAATAGCCTGTGGAGATAATTATTGTACAAAATACTATACAACACACACTTACAACAACGCACTGTAATGACAGTGGTACTGCCATGCAGAACTGTCTGATAAGTGAGAGTACAAAGAAGTTAACGTAATTTTACGATAATAAATTGTTGCAAAAACACCTGAAGCCTTGTTTTCTTAAATTATACATTTCTCTAATTGGACGTATATTCAAGCTGCATGCTAGATGAAGCGGATATCAAATTGATAGAAATAATCGAGTACTTTATTAATAAGAATAAAAAAAACTCTTATGTATAAGCTACTTTGCTATTCATATTAACAGGATCTGGGATACGATAATATTAATAATAGTATATTTCACAAACTGAAATATTTCGTAAACGTTCATATCGAATTAAAATTCTTTATTCAGCTTCGATACTAAAGATACGTTTTATTGAATTTCATCACCATCTAAATAATATAATATTTTCATAATTTGCAAGAAACAACCAAAATGTTCAGAAAAACTCCAGAATTAAAAAGAAATGACAGAAATATAGAACTAATAAGTAGTAACAGTGTCATCTGGATGTCAACTTTACAAGTACAACTTGACAGTTGGTATTAATCGTAATACCAAGATTCGAAAGATTCCTATGCATGGGATGTTTATCGCACAATGAAAAATTTCTTATCAATCAAATCCATTAAATTAAATAAATATTATTTAGAAACTGAATTTTAATGAACCAATAAGAACTATTTTAATTAGTTTTAACACTAAGATAAGTTGTACATGTAGAAAACCTGAACTTATAAAATTTAATTTGCGTTTCTCCGTAATATTTTTACTCACTTATCTGAAATAGTTTCAAAATACACCTAGAAATTATTAAATTACAAAATATTATAAAGGTTTACACACTTTGTAATTCGAACATGGTGGTATTAAAACTTGGGATATGTCTAAACTTTAACCGATTTTATCAACACTAATCAGAAACAGCTAATTCTGTCGTTATTCGAGTACGTACAAACGTATAATTCATTGTATTATACAATAAAACAGTAAATCTCTTCTACTTCACATAGTGTTTTTTTTTATTCCAGTGACACACTAAAACTGTAGTTAAGCTATGGTGAACATTAAATTTATTTATAAAACATATGATTATGTGAAGTTTTAAATATTTGTGTTAAATATATTTAGTACCAGTAAGTACATATATATAGCAAAAATGTATTACAATTTACTTGTTAAGTTTCTGTTTCATTATTTTTTCTCCCATATCAACCTCCATTTTGTTTCAGTAAAACCATCAGTCAGATTGAGTATCTTACAGTGAAACAAAGGCATTATCTGTTTCACTGAATACAGAAGGTCAAAAGGTTTTCTAAACTTGCGGTCATGCTTTTTATGTTTTCTAAAACTAAAGTACTTCAATCTTATTAGTGGTATTGAATATCAAAACATGTGACTGAACAAGCTAAAAGAGGCCAAGTAAATGTATGACCATATGCAGAGGTAAAAAAAGAATAATCGCTATACATCCTTCAATCTCAACTGATTTACAAAGTTAAATATGGTAACAAATGTCCTTTTTGGCACAAATTGTCTGATATATAAAAACATTGGTTTTAGTTGTTACTGTAACATTGGTTTTTGTATTCACTAACTGTATTTTCTTTGTCTGAAAAGAATTATAACATGAGGTAACTGAATTTTTGACTGATTGTTCACTATTTTGTATTTTACATAGTCCCTTTGAATGAAGATAATTTGTATGAAAGCTTATCCAACACTTACTACGCTGTTTGTATGTGTGTAACTACGTGATGACGTTTTTAATTCCTAACATTGAAAGTTTATCGAGCATGATATCATTATTCACACTGTTTGTGTCCGTGAAATATTTCCTAGTAACCAGTAATCTTGATAACAAACATTCTCAAGGTCTTTTGGAAAACAAATATTAATCTTCAAATGATGTTCCACGGAAAATGTATAAATAAGAATTTAATCGTTCATGTATTATATCTTTTTGTGGTAAAATTAATTACCACTTAATTTAATGTATGAATGACGTATATATTTATCATAAAAAACTATATAGGACGTAAATTAAATAAGCATTCTTTTCAATAACATAACTTGTATCTTACTCCAGTATTTTCTGCTACCATGAATAATTACACCTTCAAATGACATGAACCTAGTAACTTTCTATATTAAATTTCGAAGTGTCCAGGAGTGTAAAAAGGAATTGTTGAAACCATTTTACGTTAAATTTTTCGTTTCTAAATTGTATACATATCATTTAAAATTTAGAAATATATTCTTTTGTTGTTTGTAAGTAAGACCCAATAAAAAGGTCAACTATAACACACACACACATTTTCCCTGCTGGGCAAAACCTTAAGGTCAATGAACATATAAAAAATATGCATTTTGCGTTATTAGACTCAACCACTTATTTTAGTAGAGTTTCGAAAATTGAAAATATAAAAAGAGCAAAAAACATAAACTTTTTTTAGCATTTAGAAGGGAAAATATGAACACTATGAAATTAGCCTAAATTCTAGCTGGTCAAAGTTTAAGACCCTACTGAAACGAAACGTTAATCGGTCAACACATA
This sequence comes from Tachypleus tridentatus, assembly GCF_004210375.1. Lineage (NCBI taxonomy): Eukaryota > Metazoa > Arthropoda > Merostomata > Xiphosura > Limulidae > Tachypleus > Tachypleus tridentatus. The sequence goes on along the minus strand of NC_134825.1, from coordinate 13,531,714 downwards.
ACGAAATATAGTCGTTTGTATTTAAGCATTAGCATTGTCAACATCTCCCACTGACATCTCCTGTGTTACATTGGGTAAAAACATGGCAAAGGTTAAAAAAGTTGACAGAGTTTGAACGTGGCAGTATTGTGAAACTGCAAAATACAAGGTCTCTCTCAACGTGTCATTGCTGGTGAGATGGGGCATAATAAAATTGCTGTTACAAATTTTTAAAAGACCCTGAATGATACAGAACGAGAATTTCAAGTGGTCGGCCCAAGAAAATTTCGCCGGCGTTGAGCAGAAGGATTCGACGGGTTGTCCGGCAAGATACCAGCCGATCGTCGAACCAGATTAAGGACCTTACGGACGCAGAATGCAGCTCATAAACAATAAGACGGCATCTACGAGAGAAAAGCTATAAAAACCGTAAACGTCTTCAAAGGCCACGCCTTCTTCCACACCACGAAACAGCTCGGTTAAACTTTGCTGAGAAGCACCAAACATAGGACCTGGAAAAGTGGACGAAGATTTTGTTCTCTGATGAGAAAAAAATTTAACCTAGATGGTCCACATGGCTTCCAACGTTATTGGCAAGATAAGGATATCCCATCGGAGACATTTTCTAAGTGACGAAGTTGAGGAGGTTCCATCATGATCAGGGATGTTTTCTTCTTCCATGGAACAATGGAGCTTCAGGTTATACGGGGGCGTCAAACAGCAGCTGGCTACATTGGCATGTTGGAGAGAATATCATCATTGACTGAAGGTCCTCGCTTGTGTCGAAATGACTGGATCTTTCAGCAGGACATCGTTGCAATCCATAATTCCCTCAGGACAAAGGACTTTTCATGGCGAATAACGTGATTCTTTTGGTTCTTCCAGGGTGTTCGCCCGAACTGAACCCCATTGAAAATGTTTGGGGGTGCATGGTAAGGGAAATCTATTGAAATTGATGTCAATTCCAATCAGTGCATGATTTTCGTGAAGCCATCTTTACCACTTGGAATAACATTCCAACCAGCCTTCTACAAACAATTATGTCCATTATGCCAAATCGAATGTTTGAAGTTATTCGCAATGACGGCTGTGCAACTCACTGCTGAGACTTCTTGTTGAGCATTTATTCTTTGTTTTGGACTTCTTTTTGGTATGATCTTAAACTTTTGACCAGTTAGTATTTAAGTGATTTCATAGTGTTAACATTTTCCCTATTAAATGCTAAAAAGTTTCTTATTTTTATTTTCAATTCTTTTATTTTTATTTTTCGAAGCTCTACTCAAATAAGTGGTGAGTCTAACAACGCAAAGTGAATATTTTTCTTTATGTTCATTGGCCTTAAGACTTTGGCCACCAGTGTTTATATAGTGATTATAATATAAGTTTAAGGTAATTGTACTATTCGAAGTGTAATCTGACGTTAACAAATAAACTGACGAGATTTGCTACTTTGTACCTGAATAGGTAATATTAAACCATAACTGTCTTTAAATTACAACTGTTAAAAAGAAGAAAAGGACAACTAATATCAGCCCTTTAACGGAGTGCAGCAAGTCGTAACCCAATTAAATGATTAGTGGTTACACATATAAGTCTTTCTCGTATGAAGTTTCAAAGTGAGATCAAGTAATCTTGCAATTAGAATCTATTACTTATTTTTACAGCATCTGAACATGGTATCGCTATACTCCTATCATCACAATCGAACAAGTTTGAGATAGAAAATGCATCATTTAATTACATTATCATTTAAGTGTTTCATCTTATAAACCATTCTTAATATTTCTCTCTATCAACTGTTACTTAATACAATAAACAAATAGAAAATGGTAGGTAGCTGCAGCTATAAAATTGATAACATAATAAAATTTGAACATAAGAATGCGGATTGGCTAGATGTCTTCATATTTCATATATTATATACAAACTAACATAAAATTCCCAGATTTCGTTGTTGGATCATAAGCTCCCATATGATTTACCTATGTCTCAATATAGTAGTCAAGCGTCTCCATTATATTAATTATTTCTATAGCTATTCGAATCCACGAGTTTTTTTGTTTTAATTTATTTGTCTCTTGCCATTTCACTAACTTAATTCAATTCAACAATTTTGAATAAAAATTGTTTTAATTTTGCATTTTTAGATTCGTTTCTTTTTGTCTTTTTATTTGAGTCCTTTTCATAAACGTGCTATATATAAACTATTTATGAACACAGAAACGTTTTATCCATGTAAATAAAACGGTTGAACTTTTGTGAATTATTTGGGACGTTATTATTTCTACAACGACGACAAATATCCTTCCCAGATGGAGGGGAAGGGGCTGGCATGGCCAAGCATGTTAAGGCGTGCGAATCGTAATCCGAAAATCGCGGGTTCGAATCCCGGTCGCACCAAACATACTCGCCCTTTCAGCCGTGGTGGTGTTATAATGTGACGCTCAATTCTACTATTCGTTGATAAAAGAGTAGCCCAAGAGTTGGCGAGAGGTGGTGATGACTGTCATTATGTGACGGTCAATCCTACTATTCGTTGATAAAAGAGTTGCCCAAGAGTTGGCGGTGGGTGGTGATGAGTAGCTGCCTTCCCTCTAGTCTCACACTGCTAAAGTAGGAACGGCTAGCACCTGATGTGGTTTTTATTTAATAAACAAAAATCTTACATTTTTCTAATGACATCTTTCACATGGTTCTTTGTAACCTAAGATAAATTTACCTTCTTATCGAAAATTAAAATTCCGGTAACGTCACTTGAACCAAAGTAAAATTATCATTTTTATTTATTTTCCATTAAATTTTATATTAATTAGAAAAAATTTTCGGAACATGTTCATGTAAAATAAGCACTTAAACAAAAGTATTGTTCATTCACCATTACTGGATTTGAAATGGAAAATTAGTATCTTTAAGTGAGATGAAGAACCTTTTTAATATTCATTAAAGTTTTAATATTCTAGTTTAATTGCCACCAAGTTGTAATGATGATTTTTAATTTTTAGAAGCTGATACCTAAGAACTAAGCCTAAATGTTGCTGAAAGAGATTGTGAAAATGTTGTGCGGATTTTTGTCATTCGTTTCTGTTTTTACCTGTTTAACTCTGATGCAATAGAAAGTGAGTAAAATCGGTTTTAATATAAAGATACAAACATTGAATATTAAAGTTATTCCAGAAGTAATGATAAAATACAGTTTCTGTAAAAGAATATTACCTTTGAACATTATTAGTTGAATTTACATATACTAAAACAAAAAACTAAAGTTTTTAATTTTAATTAGTGTTTTATTTATTTATTGTATGTTTAATCATTATTTACATTTCAGAAACATCAACATTTATAATTTATTTTAAATGCATTCTTGTCATGACAAAAAATTTATACTCTAAGAAAAAGAAAAAAAATGAGTTAAACACAAATTGCATAATCGTCTATTTCTGTTTCCTACAGCGGGTATGAAAATCCGATACTTCACTTAACAATGATCAACCGTGGGGCATTCTTAAATAGAAAGAAATTATGACAACATTGGTCAATCGTAATTCAAAAATGTTTCGTATTACTTTGAAAAATATTGAAATTTATTTGTTTTGTATATTCATATAAAGTTATACAATGGTTACCTCAGCCATTGATAATTTCGAACTCACAGAAAAGAGAATCAGCTACTCAATAACACCCGCCATCAACTCACATCCCTTGTTCAGCGTGCTAATCATTATATGACACCAGGTGAAAGATCTCTCACTACAGAGTATAACGTGGTTTTGTGATAAAAATTTGGGAACCTTACACCCTCTCTTTTACAGTATGGTACGTTAAACACTGAGCCTGGCAGAATTACACATATATTTCACTAGTTTTGATTACCAGAAATCTTAACTAAAAGAAACGAGATGGTTGTTTATCTGATGTTCTTCTCTCTGGTGTCATGTTATTATATTAAAGGAACAATAGATCAGATACTTATGGATGAGTTAAAAACACGTAAAATGTAAATACACAAATGAACATATTAACAGCAACTGCTTACGAAGTTCTAAAATGTTATATATAGTTAAAAGCTGCTTTGAAATTTCATCTCAGTTTATGCACTAATGACGCTGTTTGGCTAATGAAAAGCAACTCTATTTCCTATTAAATATATATATGCATATATGTTACAAGAAACATGCACTCTTTGATTACATCTGCAGGTCTAAAAATATAATAATCCATCATGCAAAGCTAAGTTATAAAATAATTATTGTTTTCATCCTTTACTAGTATTTGTATGTGTTTTCTTTTAACATATTTTATCCGCGGTTCTGAAAAGATAATAATTTATAACATAAAGTTAAATTATAAAATATTTATTGTTTTCATACCTTACCAGTATTTGATTCGCAAATAAATAAATATTATAATTTATTTGTAAATATATTCTTCTTTCTTCTTAACCAAGCTACACAATGTGCAAATTTTGCCACCTAACTACCTCCGGAGGTGCGCTGGTAAGTCTACGGACTCACATCACTTTTAACAAGGTTTCCATATTCGTAGTGGGGAGTTGTCGTGTTCCTTTGATCTTAATTTTGAGCCACCTAACTACCTCCAGAGGTGCGCTGGTAAGTCTACGGACTCACATCACTTTTAACAAGGTTTCCATATTCGTAGTGGGGAGTTGTCGTGTTCCTTTGAACCTAATTCTGAACAAACAAACAAACTTAACTTTCGAAGAACTTTTAAACATTTAATAGTCTCATACTGTTAGAATAACTGGGGCAACGTTTTCTTTGTATTATGTTTTTTATGTTTATTAGCAAACTATAACATAAGACATTGAAAACAAAATACCCACTTTTATTTAACCTTCACATGTTTTTGTCAATACTGTGATATATGTTCTTACCTTTCTATAGAAAGTCATGAAAGCCATCTCATTTATTATAAAGCAAGTCATATCCTTGACTTATAGAAAAGTTACACTCGAGTTAATCAGATTTCAGAAATAGCATTCAATGGTAGATAAGACACATATCTTATAGGACTGACACACTCAATCATCGTAAATACTACTATGCAGTCAACTGTTACCATGAAGCTTTTAAATAGCGTCAAGAACTATATAAGATCTGTTGTTATTTTTATAGCATATGACAACAATGTTTTGAACATAGAATATCTGAACAAGTAAGTTTTAGATTTTGTGTGTTTGTTTAGAATTAAGCACAAAGCTACACATTGGTCATCTGTGTTCTTCCCGTCCATGATATCGATTTTTTTTTATCGATGTGAGTCTGCAGATTTTCAGCTATGATACTGGGAGGCAAATTTTAGATACATTATATTGTTTGTTTCTCTGTCGAATTTTGCGCAAAACTGCCGGAGCGACGGTTATTTATTTTATGTAAAAGTAAGAGTTCTGTCAGGTATTCAACACCACCTTCTGCGAGCCTTTGGGCTACGCTTTAACTAACAAAGTGTAAAATGAATTGTCATGTTATAACAGCTCGAACGGATGAAATGGAAGCTTCTTCGGCTTCAGATTTCGATGTCGCGAACGACTGATTGCAAATCTAGTGTTTTACCCACAAGACATGCCAGAGTTACATACAATATTGAACTTCTGTCAATAGTAAAACATCTCTAAATATAAATATAAGAAGTTTATCCTTAAAAAAAAAGTTCTATGTGAAAATATCGTGTATTTTTCTATTTCTACTAATTCTGACTTGATTTAAAATAGCCCACCTGATGATGACCGAAGAAGGTCGAAACGTTGTTCGCTCCTCTAAGTAAAAATTTTCTCAACCCAAACGAGCCGTTTTTACATAAATATTTTTCTCTACAAGTGGGTTTTCTTGAAATCACTGAAAATAGCCCAATGTTTTATACTGTTTTATTGTTAGATTTCATACTTGTTTGTTTTAAAACCAGTCACCCTTTCTCTATATATATGTAAGAATTTTAAATACACTTAATGAATAATGCTTCATCCCAATTGATAATATTAGTCATTATTTTAGTGATTTGGTGTTTAAAATAATAAAAAAAGATTCATAACTTATAAAAAAAACAAATATATAAACCCAAATTTCTATTTCTAGACCATTTATCTTTCAGAGAATTATTATTATTTTGCAGATGATATCGACGAAAATGTCAAGGTTTAGTGAGTTAGAAGCATGTTCACAGATGAGTTTTACTGTCTACTAGTAAAGCACGGAGAGATAATCGATTTTTTTATGGTGTTTTGACGTAAAATAAAATTGGTTATTGATTGGACATCATTTTTTTTTTGTAACTGTTTAATATTTCCTAAGTATATCACAAGTTACAGTTTCTTATCAACATGGTTATAAAAAAGATATATTCTTACAAAACCTGTGCTTTGTACTGGATGACTTTGAACCAAAGTAAAGAACTTGACTAATGCAAATATGGATTGGTTTGTTTTGAATTTCGTGCCAAGCTACACGAGGGATGTCTCCACTAACTGTCCCTAATTTTGCAGTGTAAGACCAGAAGGAAAGCAACTCGTCATCACCACACACCGCCAACTCTTAGACTGCTAGTTTACCAGAGGAACACCAACTGTAGTTATAACTGGTGATATTGCTTACAATACACCAAAGGGTTTTTTTAATACTATTCTGTCATTGCAGATACTATAACAGGAAAACTAAAGACAATGACGTTCATTTCAGTAACAGGTAAACAGAAAATGCGTTGTATCTCATGTATAATGTCAGTGCATTATAAAGCTGTCACTTAATATAATTTTTCTTGTAAACGTTGTAACCAATGAAGGATAACTTTTATACATGACAGGAGTGATACTGCATTCTGTCAATAACAAAAAAAAAACTGAAGTAACTCAACGTACTTTTGCGGATGTTAAGTTTTTAACAAGAGCGTTCAAAGTTGAGAAAATTATAGTAGCTAATACAATAAATAATAAACCTTTATACAATGATAAAAGTCTTTTTAACCCTAGAAAGTTGTTTCTTTTGTCAGTAGTCTTGTGAAAAACTTTCACTTTGGTCGATAAGAGAAGCCTTTATTAAATCAGTTTATATGTGTGTGTATGTTTTAAATTTTTGTGCAAGGCCACTCAAGGGCTGTCTGCACTAGTCGTTCATAATTTAAAAGTGTAAGACTAGAGGGTAAACAGCTTGTCATCACCACTCATCGCAAACTCTTGGGCTACTCTTTTACCCACGTAATTTATCGAAACATTATAACGCTCCTACTGCCGAAAAAGCGAGTATTTTTGGTGGAACATAAATTCAAACCAGAAACCCTTAGATTAGGAGTTAGCGCCTTATTGCGGGCTTTAGTGAGAAAAGTAAACTTTACTTTAAACTGAAGATTATAAAGTTCTTAGAACCACACCGACATCTTGATATATACAAAATCGTTCCAGAAAAGATCGAGATGTTTTGATTAGGGTTGGAAGGAGTGTAAAGTATTGAAGAGAAGTTATATACGTCGATGAAGAAATATCAATCAATAATTGGCCAAATGGGAAGAAAATATGGCAACAACGTGTGTTTAAACGAATATTAAAGATAAGTTCATAAATTTTTGGCGTTGAAGATAAAGATTTATTTCGAAAATTTACTTATTCAAACCACTAAATTCGACATTAAAAAAATGAATAAGTTATTCGATGTAGTGATTTTTCTATTAGGGAAAACAACATTAAGACAAATTGATATAATTTAGTTATATAACACATAGCCAACAATCCTTAGATATATATCTTTAAATATACTTTCTTTATTTCATGAATTCTATAGAAAATTGGATCAAGTTACATTTTTAACTTATTCCATTTCGGCATTAAATTTTACATCCTTGATATAGTAAACACGTCGTTCTTGAAGTGGTTCGATATGGAAAAAAAAGATTTAATATACTTAACACTTCTATCCTATTCTTTTCTCTTGTCTAGAACGTAAATAAATAACAAAAATTATTTATTTCAGTATAGGGTATTTTTCTAACAAACCTTCTTTAGAATAATACCATATGAAGTATTTTCTTAATTTTGTTTTAATCTTTGAGGAATGAAGTTCAGAAACATTAAATATATAAGAGAAATATATCATTTAAGAAAACAGTGGAAAAGGAAAATTGTAAAATGTTAAGCAACATAACTTAACCTCCCTTTTCCGATGGAGTTAAGGTTGCGGTTCTATTTGAAATTGGAGGTATAGAGGTTTGTGCAACCTAATATAATCCCCATAAAACTGTCTTTACTTACTTTAATGATATCTGTTGATATACCTTTGTTATGTGTTCCAATATAATATTATAAAAATAAGAACACCAGATAAATATATAGTTTAATTGTGAGTATTGATTAATAATCACATTATTTTTATCGTAGATATTTTATATCTCGTTGGTTAGCTTAAACAAACAAAACAAAACAAACTTACATTAGTCGAGTTCTTTACTTTTGGTTCAAAGTCGTCCAGTATAAAGCACAGGTTTTTTAAGAATATATCTTTTTTTATAACCATGTTGATTGGAAACTGTAACTCCTGATATACTTAGGAAATATCGGACACTTACAAAAAAATGATGTCCAATCAATAACCAATTTTATTTTACGCCAAAACACCATAAAAAATCGATTACCTCTCCATGCTTCACTAGCGGACAGTAAAACTCATCTGTGAACATGCTTCCAACTGACCAAACCTTGACATTTTCGTCGATATCATCTGTAAAATAATAATAATTCTCTGAAAGACAAAGGGTCTAGAAATAGAAACTTATGAATCTTTTTTTTTATTATTTTAAACACCAAATCACTAAAATAATGACTAATATTATCAATTGGGATGAAGCATTATTCATTAAGTGTATTTAAAATTCTTACATACATAGAGGAAAGGGTGACTGGTTTTAAAACAAACAAGTATGAAATCTAACAATAAAACAGTATAAAACATTGGGCTATTTTCAGTGATTTCAAGAAAACCCACTTGTAGAGAAAAATATTTATGTAAAAATGGCTCGTTTGGGTTGAGAAAATTTTTTACTTAGAGGAGCGAACAACGTTTCGACCTTCTTCGGTCATCATCAAATGGGCTATTTTAAAACAAGTCAGAATTAGTAGAAATAGAAAAACACACGATATTTTTACATAAAACTTTTTTAAGGTTAAGGCACTAATTGTCAGACCAAAATGACAATAAAAGTTGTGAACTTTGAAAACGGAGGAAAACATCGGATTTTTTGCCAAAACGCATTCGTGTCCAATAAATTTGTTTGAGAGATCTGCATGTTCTGCACGTGCAACATGTGCAAAATCCCTATACAAGTGACCGGTTCTCGGTTTCCGGAGCTCAGTGTTAAGTCACCGACACGCAATACAGTTACGCCAAGACTGACAAAAGCACAACGCAACATTGCCATTGGTCGCTTGGAAGCAGGCAAATCTCGATCAGATGTTGCCAGAGCTGTGAATGTCCACCAAAGCACTATCACATGGCTATAGAATCGTCATCAACAACATGGATCAACTCGTGACTGTCTACGATCTGGCAGAACTCGTGTGACCACGCCCGCACAAGATCGCTACATCCGGTTACGTCTCCTTCGGGACGTAACCACCACTGCGACGTCTACTGTCTCAACCATACCAGGGATGCGTAGGATTTCCGATCAGACCGTATGCAAACGTCTACGAGATTCTTAGGCCCCATGTGCAACCCATCACGGTGAACGTTAACGACGTTTTTCAACATGACAACGCCCGTCCTCACACAGCCCGACTCACCACTGTCTTCTTGGGACACCACAACATCAACGTTTTTCCCTGGCTCTCCAGATCACCAGATTTAAACCCCATCGAACATCTTTGGGACGAGTTGGACCGACGTCTCCGACGGCGACAACCTCAACCGCAGACTCTACCTCAGCTTGCAGCAACTTTGCAGGATGAGTGGACAGCCATTTCACATGATGTGATTCGTCATCTCATCGCTTCCATGGGCAAAGATGCCAAGCAGTTATTGATGCTCATGGGGGGCATACTCGTTATTCACGTTGAGTGACGTTAAACTTCAACTAGTGAACGTGAACTACGCCTTTGCAAACTTTGGATGTTCAGCAGTGAATGTGCAAAGTTTCAAATATGTCATACACAACTACCCGGAATAAACTTGTTAATAATTTGACTCAAATTTTGCCTTTTGCGTTTCGTTTTTTGAAGAGTTTATATATGTATATATGTTACATGAAACATGTAGTCTTTGATTACAACTGCAGGTGTAAAAATATAATAATCCAATATGTAAAGTTAAATGATAAAATAACTATTGTTTTCATCCTTTACTAGTATTTGTGTGTGTGTGTGTTTTCTTATAGCAGAACCACATTGGGCTATCTGCTGAGTACACTGAGAGGAATCGAATACTAATATTTGACGCAGATAAAAGTAAATGTTTTTCTTTATTTCTAAATATTTTTTTCTTTATTATATTCAGCATACAACTCCACAATGAGCTATCTGTATTATACCTAACATGAGTATCCGAACCTGGTTCTTAGCCATTAACTACAGAGGGGCTTTTAAGAATTTAATGGTTGAATGTTTATTTTAATTGGGACAAATCTTTCTCGTCATAAGTGTCTGGTATTTAATGAAAAGCTATAACATAAGACACTGAAAACAAAATTACCACTTTTATTTAAATTGTGCGTGTTTCACATTTCTGTCAAATTTGAGATGTATACTATTTGAATATGTGTAGTTCTGGTTTTGTTAGTTTTATTTGTACTACCTCATAGAAACCAAAAAACTCAACAGTATTTAGAGAACTAATTGTTTGAACGTAAATCATTCAAACTCCAGATATTCACATCTCAGCCATATAAAGTGGTCGAATGTGTTAGTTTAGAAAAGAATCCAATCGCTTTTCTCTTGACTTCCAGTGGCACAGCTTTAAATCTGTAGACTTATAATCCAAAACGAAATTTTCTTCTCAGCTTTTAACTAAATTTTATCATTAAACTTTTATTATTTACTCGTGACAAATATATACAACAAAACTTTATGTTGAGCATCAAGCCGTCTTTCAAAGTTGTTGTTAACGAAACTGCAAATTATGAGATATTTGATGTTTCTTTAAGATGCTAAAGTCAAAGTCACACAATAACTTATATGTCCCATATCAATCGCGACTATCTAAACCCAATTTTCAATCTTATAATTTCCCTTGACCTATTGTTGAACTGATAAAACGTCTTTTCTCTTATCATTTTTGATTGACCTTTTCTGTAAATAAAAAGTTTTGGTACATACTCAACAGATGGCCAGAATTGTTATTTCCTATGAAATACATATTTATTTGGCTTGTTTTGAATTTCGCGCAAAGCTACTCGGGGGCTATTTTCCCTAGATGTCCCTAACTTAACAGTGTAAAAGACTAGAGGGAAGACAGCTAGTCATCACTACCCACTGGTAACTCTTGGGCTACACTTTCACCAACGAATAGTAAAATTTACCGTCACAAAATAACAACTTTAGGATTGAAAAAGCGAGCATGATTGGTGTGACAAGGATTCGAACTCACGACACTCAGATTACGAGTCGAGTGCCTGAACCACCTCTCCAAAATATTTGTTATTACCTGAGGTTTATATTTTTCTCGCTTTAATAACTACACATCGGGAGAATTATCACTTAAGTGTGTTTTATGGTATGAATCTCAAATGAATTAATTTCGTAATATCTTGAGACATAAAGTTATGTTCAAAATGCTAAAGTTTTTATACTGGAGCGTAACAGTCGATTTCACTTGGATTTAGAAGCTGCACAACATCAAAGTTTCCGTTGTAGCTGTTTCAAAAAAGCAGAAAACCCTGTAACATACAGTAAGTATACAGTAAGTAAACACGAGAAATTAAAAGAAAAAACTTGGCTCAAATCTTATTATTAAAACTGAAGAAAACATGAAGACTGAAACCAAATATTACTAATTCTTAATGACGAGAAACCCTCTTGAAATAGACATGTATCTCAGAACGGCTGGTGTGGGTATTAACACTTTTAATGATAAGCAGAGAACAATACTTTGACCTTTCTATATCATCTTAAGGTTAAAATGTTACTAAGTTTCAATTCATCTACAGCATTACTTACTGGAATATTTTGGCTTCATATTTATATTTCTTTTATATCTCTAACAAAACAAGAAGAGTTTTGTTTCAGTCAAATCAAGCCTTTAAAGAAAAGTAGTTACATCGAAATAAAAACGTGAAATTCCAAAATGAATTAAAACATGCTATTAAGACGGATATTCCTTACACATACCAATATGCAAGCGGCGTTATCACCGTAAAATAACAGTCAATACATGTATCTCTTTTATACAACTTATGCAGATAGAGTATCAAAGTTTCTTTTAATAATTCGTGATTCATCGTGTCTATTTTATTGCGATATTTTTAACCTTTAAATTACTACACTAGATAAGAATTCAAAAGAGCATAATATTGCTTTATACTCTAAATACAGTAAGAAAAGTTTTGTTTAATGAATAAAAACAAGAACAATGAAGTTAGAAGTCTGTGTTTCATTATTTTCTTATTTATCTATTATTTTATTATAGAAATCGTGCAACTATTCAGTCCTATAACTCGTTGAGTTTGTCGCTTGCTTTGGAAGAAGGAGAAAATAGCAGTAATTTACTCCTTCTACAGCCAGTTACTTCCATCGTTTGGTGATGGATGGTACTTTACCAAGTCTTCAGGAATTAACCTTCTGTTATTGGTTCAAAGTTCATCGTTTAGATAGAAGACTCCATGTATTTTCATATGCCCGAAATGCAACGGATAATGATATTCTAACTTTTCTAGAAGGAGAAAATGTTATAGATTTAATTATCTGTGGCAAAACACAGATAAATATTGAGTGTCCTTTTGATATAGAGGTTGGAAAATGGCATCACATTTGCTATGTGTAGTCTTCTTGGTAAAGAAGCTTATCTCTGATGATGAATGGTTATCGTTGCTATGGCAGTGTTACTGGGGTAACTAAGGTAAAAACAGTTCAAAAAGGAGATACAGTTGTTTTTGAAGAAGATCAGGATAAAGTTGGTGGTTGATTGATGGTTCCAAAAATATGGAAGAAGAGTTGAGTGAACTAAATATGTGGAATTCAGCACTGGACAGTAAGCAAACATTAGACCTAACTAAATGTGATGATGAGAGAGATCTGTACGGAAACATAATTCAGTGTGTAGAGACATATTTTATGTTGAATGATGGGGTTGCTATTTTTATAATAAAATTTGTGCTCAGACATCATGTAACAAAACGTTTATTTTCGTGTAGAACCGTTAACCCTAAGTTTGTAAGAACTATATGTTATATTCAAAACATCTTTAAAGTTTAGCTTACAGAAACTTTGTAACTCGCTTGCACTTTTTCATCGATATCTTCAATGTTTTGATTATGTATCTTTTATGGTGTGTGTTTTAATATTGTAAACTGAATATTGCTTCACAGACGAGCCATTAAATCGCTATACTAGAAGAACAAGACTTAGCTCATATTATCCCTATTTCATATTTGCTAAGATAAATTTTTACTATAAAAAGTTGCAGTGATCATGTTGAGTTTTCTAACAGTACCATCAGCTGTATTGTTAGTATGATATTTGACCACCATTTATTTGTCAAGTACTAAATGTAAAACTATTTTACAGACTCTAAACCAATCTCTTTACCAACAAATAAATAAGTTTATATTTTATAAATCAATATACGAATAAGAAGTGTCCAAATTTACTTAATGTCTCAGTTTTAATTTCTGAAAAACTTAACAATCTATCGAGAACTTTCGAGTTATTTTAACCAAACTTCATTTTAAAGTGTGTATTAAAAGAATAAAGAAATTAATATACATTAATAAATTCGTTTGTAATCAGTAAGACTCAGTGAACGTTTATTATTTTAATGATTTTATATTGAGTTTAACTGAACTGTGATAAATGTGTTTTCGTAACTTACTTACCTATATACTCTGTATGTGGGTAAGTTACGAAAACACATTTATCACAACAAACCACCATTAAGGTAGCCTTTTACAGTGCGAACGTCAACACACAAAGGAAAAACTACAAAAACATATAGCCAGAAGTTATTCTATAATTATTTACACTGTTACGTAATGGGCTGTCTGTGCTCTGTCAATAACAGGTATCCATCCACGGGTTTGTGTAACTGAAAAGGTGACCATCTTTGTAAATTATCTTCTGTTACCTGATCAAGACTGTTGGATTAGGTTTTCTCTATAAAGAGCCACAAATTGAACAAGGAGGATTATTTTCTACGGTTAGAGCAGCCACTCGCATTTGTTTTTGTTTTCTGTTAGCGACTGCTTTTCTTTGAATAAATTCCAGACACTTAGTGTATCGTTGGTGTAATAACACCAATATTTTGTATAATATGTAGCAGCTCAAACAAATACTTAACTATCAGATAACGAATCGATCACCTCAATCACCTGGTTATACCAATCCGATACAGTATAGTTCAAGCTACAAATATTCTCTAAGTTACCATAGTCTCTTCTGAATCACTTTTATTTATTTATGATATTTTGAACGTAAACTCTTTGAAACTCAGTTCTAGTCAAACACAAGTTCTCTATCTTTTCATATAATTTGGAATAAATAAAGTATTATAATTTTTTCTTTGTAAGGAAAATAACTGAGATACAAGAAAAAAATTTACAACTAGAAATATCGTATTCTACGTGTCTTTGTAAATACGATTGTTAGTTATGGGTATAAAATTTAACTGTTTATATTTTTAAATTTATATATTTTCACGTGATTGTCTTTTGTATCTGATTTAAAGTAACTTAATATAGCATATAAAATCATTATAAGAGGAAATATATCTCAAATATGTTATAACTTATGATAGTTATTAAGTTTATAAATCTTCGTGTTATTCTTTGTTTTGTGTGAGTAAAAGCACTGAAGTATAAGAAATAGTATTAATAAAGCTATAAATGTCATTATCCTTGAACTTAAGAACATATAATAGTATATACATATATTTAATGTATGAATTTCTTCTCAAAGTGAATGTTCAAAATAGCACTTATATATTATTCATAATCCTACTCTATAGTTTGTATTTGCATTTTGCTTTAATCATAACAAGCAAGAGTATTTGTATGCTAATAAACAAAATCACTAGTATTATACAAATAAAGCCTTACGAAAGAAATCATTATAGCCAAACTCTTTAATGGTGTTAAATATCAATCGTGTAACATTATTCAAAAAATCCTTATTTCACTGTTGTTCAGCTCTGTTCTCAGAGCTATATGTTCACTTTATGTAACCTTGTTTAGAGTCTTATTTCCATGTTGTGGGAAAATGTTAACAGAGCCCTATTTAGGCCTATTTTACCTTTTGTTATCATAGTGTTAATTGGAATAATACCGAATTGATCAAATAAATTAATAAAAGGAATGAAAGTAGAGCAATTAGAAATATTTAAGAATTTAAATTTAGCTTTAAATAGAGATCCTGGCCAACAATTGTAAAAAATTCATTTATGAAAATCATGTTTAAAGTTAAATTGCAGCATCCTATATGTAAAATTATTGGCTACATATTAAACATCCATTAGTTATTATTTGTTATTAGTGTAGTACAAAGTGTACTTCAATGAATGGACATTGATAATTATATCTTTCAGTTGATTATATACAGCACTTGGATAAAAGGTAATTCAAGAAACAATATATTTTGAAATATGCATTCATTAAAATATATATATATAGTGTCAATGGTTTTGTTTTTACTGTAACGCTTAGAAGCCTTTTTATTTTATATAATGGGTGACAATAACTATGGGATAGAGATATTGTTTTTGGTTGCAATTACCTTTCTCTAATACAACATGAGTATTATGTTATTGTCATTTTGATTTCTTCTGTGACAATGATAAAATTTTCTTATGTGCTACAATTTTAGTTTTTAAGCACATAAATCCTATATATTGGCTAAACGAGTAAATGAATATTGTATTCATATTGTCTTCAAATAGGTTTTAAGGTTATTTAGTGTAAACGAATATTGTATTCATATTGTCTTCAAATAGGTTTTAAGGTTTTTTAGTGTAGCATTTAGATGTATCTATATATTATGTTTTATTTCGATTGCCGTTGGTAACTGTGATCATTGTGAATGTCATTTGTCATCTGTAAATAATATAATCCTTTAACTTTGTACTATTTTCAGTAATAATGACTTTGTGTTCAATTGTAATGAATTGTGTTTGCCTATTATCTTTAGGAAAATTTTACTTTTTATCACACCTAATACATGCTTTGAGAGTCGAGTGTAATATTCTGTAATTTTTTATACATCATGTTGTTGTTTTTTTTCTAACATCCAGATTCTGAAGTTATATATTGTCATATATATTGTTATATATATATTCAGTATTACCTGTGTTATTTAATGTTCTGTAAAAATGTATCCTGGTTTTCAGAAATATTTCAGACTGACATGTGATGCGCTGTATTTTCTTACAATTCTCTGTTAACCTGGTGACCTTTAATGTTATAAACTATTTGTTTTATTTTCTACCCAAATGCTAGTGTTCATAAAATATTGTTGTTTCATGAAAATTAACCATTTCTCTCTTGATTTGTTGTTAAAAGATTAATTTCATTTCCTTTCTTCAGTTATATTTTCCATCTCCTGGTTAAACAGATGTAAAATACGTACGTGTTTTTAATTTAGAAATATTTTACTGAGAATTTATACACATATTCCAATCAGAAGTACTTTTTCAATGAAAGATGACAATATCAAAAAATTATTCAGCTTTTATTATTTAATTTTTACTTGGTGGTTTAGATTAATAATTTTTAAATATAGATCTTTAAATTTAACGATAAAATTATGAATTTATTCATCCATACCAGTTTCAACACAAACTGCCGCCATATTTTCTCTCCACCTGACCAATTATTGATTGATATTTCTTCATCAGCTGATATAACTTCTCTTCAATACTTTACACTCATCCCAGTACTACCGAGATTCGTTTCTTCATGACATTATGTGCTTTTTGTTTTCTATTATAAAAAATTTATCCAGAAAAACTACTGAATTTTTTCTACTACTCTAAACAAACATTATGAATCTATCAGTATTAACTGGCTACCATCAAAACAAGTTGGAACAAGAAATAATTACTATTTGCTCCATTAATTTATTAATCTATCTTTCTAATATTATGCAAAAAATAACATCGATCAGACTTTTTATATCACATTGTATTAACTGAATCAGTATTCAAATCATTTAATAATAATCAAGCGACAATAGATGTACTTTTGGAAGTTTATTGGTACAATGCCATAAAGTATAAACTAGAATATCAAAATTTTAAAGAAACTGTATTCAGAATGATATCGAACTTGTTGGTCGATAGAAATGACAATGTTAAAAATCTGTATGAGGATACGTTATCAAAAACATTCAATATTAGTGTTGAAGTCAAATAACTTATAACGTTTCAGAAAATAACCTAAAAACACATCAAGTTCAATGAAACAGAGGAATAACATTAGCACTAAGGCTTCCAAAATTCACTCCAGTTTATTACGTACGTAAAATTAACAACGGACTCATTTTTAACTGAATTACCTTTCAAATAAGAAATATCAGGGAAAGGTAATATATATATGGTATTGTCATTTGCAAACAAATAAAAAAACTTTTAAATAAAGATTAAAGCTATTGAATCTAAGCATAAAATACTTTGTTTTTATTTAAGTTGTAACAAGTAATTAAAATAAACTATAAAACACTGAATTTACTAAAATTAGATTATAGAACATCGCTGCCAACCATAATGTAAAAATAGTTAAATATATTTAGGTTTTTATACTTCTCTGTCATCAAATCATTGGACTATCACTTAACAGAAACACTTGATTATTCTCGGACCAGACCATTTGTCTTTCCTTATTTTCTGTAAGTGAAAAAAATACTTCTGTTTCTTATCAGTTCGTATCATGTACGTTAGAGTATCACCATTCTGTTTTTTTATATCATTCAACGTTTTACTTTCAATACCCTCAATACTCCTTTATTTGTTCTATCAGTGTAATTATTAATAATATTTACGTTTTCTGTCGATCCGTCTTCCTGTAGTCCAACTAGTTCAAGGTCACAGCCTTCCTCAAGCGAAACATTACCGTCTGACTTTGGACACATTGAGCGATGGTGTTCAGGATTTTGTGTTTTGCACGTCATACAATAATAGTTATGTCCACATGTCCTTGTTTATGCCAGATGTAGCACTGAAATTCAGGGCAATCAGTAAACAGACGATTTTCATATATACATAAATAACAGATTTTGTGTTGGTCGTTATGTTTAATGTTGTAATAAACAACACGATCTAATGCATCAATTAATTTTACCACATACGTTAATAACGATTTGCCTGGTGGACACACTACACGAAATATTCTAGTTTCGATATACACGTCCTTTATTTTCTTCTAGTGTATTTTTGTTAGTTCTATTTTGTCTACATTGGTATCCAAATTCTTCAATTGTTAACTATCTGGTCATTGTTAACATATGGTGGAACATTGAATATGAACACTGTCACCACTGCATTCACAGTTCACTGGTTGGTAATAGTTTTTCTCCACATTTAATACCCATATTCATGCATGTTTTTACATCAGATAGTTCTTTAAACGTAATTTCATGTCCTTCAGGTCTGAAAACAGTCGATTCTATACAATCAACTCCATATAAATATTCTACTGCATAAAAACTTATTCAAAATTCATTCCTTCTGTACGAAGTAACACCGTTTTATGCATTAAGTCTAACACATTTAACTCGATATTCATATTTTCATCTAACGGCGTAATTGATGCCATGATGAGTTATCCAACTGAAATACCTTACAAGGGCATTAAACTAAAAGAAAAATGTATAAGAAAAGGCCTTAGATTATTATTCTAACGACAAAACTCACCACTCTAAAAACAATGTCACCTTTCTAATCTCAAAAATGTAGTAGTACAATACTTAATTAATATAAATATCGAGAAGTTTTAACGTTAACTTTGAATTAGAACTGATTAAGCAAGTGATACGAAAGTATATCCCCAGATTAACGTCAGGTGATGTAACACCCAGACGAGACCTATTTCACATTTAAGATTTCTTCTGAATCGTTTCATGATGAAGTTAGTACAATAAAAACTTTATAAAATACCTGAAGTAATAACACACGTAACGTTCTTTTCATTCCTTAAAAATATCATCAGTTTATCTTAAAACAAACACATGAGACTAATAATGAAAACAAGTTAATATAATATAAAACCAACATTAGAAAAATATCATCAATCTATCTTAAAACACAGTCATGAGTCTAACGATGAAAACAAGTTAATCTGTCTTCAGATGAAGTGAAAGCAGCAAACATAAGAAAATTTAAAGGATGGTTTTATATATATTTAAATGATAAGAGATGGTTTCCAAGTGCTGGTGAGGCCTTGTGTGTAACGTAAACTAAGCTCATAAGATACTGATCTGAAGAAGTTGCCACTTTAAATGAAGAAATTGGTCTTTTTAATTGAAAACTAAACAGCCAGGTCGTGGCCATAGATAACCGGATGACAGGAAAAAAAAAAGACAGAAAGACCTCTAGAAGCACTGAGTTATGATTTATAGAAAAGGAAACAAAATATATAAGTTGAGTGTTTGACAAGTTTATAATACATGATACTCAATAATATAACTTTTTCATAAATATAACTTAAACATTTATATCTTTACAATGAATACTAACTATAAACTAAGAAACTTGTGGACATTTTTTGTTACTGTTAAAAATATCTACAATAAGTATATGTACAATATTATATTGTGGAGTTTCAAAAACAGATAAAATTACGTGAAAACATTCTCAAAATTATGAATAGTGAAATTCATAGTTAAAAGAAAACACTAACTGAACTTTCCACATTTAAGGAGATTCCTACACTAAGGTGTTAGGATATATGTGGTTTTGTTACATATCACTGTTTTCAAAACGTTGTATTTTTGCTTTTTAATATGTATGAATATTTTTTGGGTTTTGACGAAAAATAAGTTGATTATTATTAAGAGGTGCTTATTATAAACTGTAAAATTACTATAAAAACTAATATTGTAATTTTATATCATTTGTGGAATTTGTTGGACATTATGGTCTGCTAAATGGATTATTCCATTCTATCTCTTATCAACTTATGGAATGGTTCCTTTGATGCAGTTATTTGTATTGTTAACTTGAGTTATATCATAATTTTGTTTTATAGGGACATGGTTTGTACAGAAATTAATTTATAATATCCATTTACTTAGTTTTCATATTTTTACATAACCTGTGATTTAACTTCCATTTAATGTGCCACAGAAAAGTCTATGATTCTCACCATAATATTCATTCTTTTCATTATTAAAAAAAATGTTTATTAAAAAGACAATTAAACTAAAAATTACATAATTGTTAAGTTACGTCATTTTATTGTTTGGATTCTATTCTGTTGAATGATAGAATTACAAATACAGTAATATTAGGAGCAGGTAACTATTACAGTACATCAGCCAATAAAGTACGTTGTTTTTACATACTTATTGTTACTGACCAATGATAAAAGTAAAAGCCAGTTGAGAATCAAGATTGGTTTAATAATTAATTTTATGTTACTGCAGGAAAATTTAACTTCTTAACAAATTGATTAATCTTTATAGGAATGAATTCTTTGGTATCTTAAAGCTACAAACATGAGAAAATAGATGTGTAGTGGAATTAAAATATTTATTAAATTATGATATTTTATATAGAAAATTTAATAGCTAATAAATTTGTTTTAAAAATGACAGAGGTTTATCACTGCTCTCTTAAGAAAAAAACTTTGGACGTTTTGTAAATGTTAATATTTGTGAAACTAAAATAGATTTCTTGAAACTGATATACAAATATACATTTGTTAACATGTTGTTTGGCAACCCTTATTTCTAGACATCAGTTTTTGTATAGCAGAGGACATAATAACAATAGATCAAAATTTTTCTTTAAAATGAAAATAGCAAGTGAAAATAATGAATTTTAAGTTCTGAAAAAATTAATTTCAGTTCAACGAAACTAGGAAACCAGTTCATAGAATTTGTGATATCTCAAGAATGATTACTTCCAGTTAGTATATTAACGTTTATATACTATTTATGTTATGGTAATTATAATAACTCATAAGTGAAAGTAAAGAAGAATATGTCATGCATGGTATTGAAGAGACCTCTCGTCAAACGAGAGTAATAGTTGATATTTCGAAATCATTAACCCCTCATCGGCACAGCGGTATGTCTGCGGCCTCATACCTCTGAAAACTGGGTTTCGATACCTGTGATGGAGAAAGCACAGATATTCCACTGTGAAGCTTTGTGCTTAATTTCAAACAAACCAAAAACCGTTCAGTGGAATTTATAATTCATGTGAAGCATTAAAACAAACAAAAACAAAATTATCTAGTGGAAAGGAAACACAAACTATAACATCATACCTAAGAGGAAACTTTGTATAAATCCAACCAAATATAAAAGAGAAACAAAAATGGGAAAGATAAATAAAACCTAATCACACACTACAGAAGATATCCTGATGTATTCCCATGTTTGTTTTATCTAGTTATCCATATGTATTGACAGCTTCCACTTTTAACGAACAAAGAATTCAACTGTTTTAAGATATTTCTCTATAATTTGTTTCATGTGAGAAAAATAGTTCTTATTCTGTAGTTTCTTCAAATATCTACATATGGCAATATTGCTTTGTTGCATACTTTGTTTCGGTCTTGTTAAATTTTCGGATACTACCAAGGTCCATCTTACCTGATTCATAACCATTAGTACTCGTTACAGTACATATACTAGTAACTTCTAATATATTAAGAGTATCTTGACCAAATTTGGCAGAATTTTAGTAAACATTACAATGCTTTTGCACATGAAAAATCTGATTTTCTAATTAATTATTTGTTATTAATATAATTAATTTTTTGTTATTCATATCTGTACATGGAATTGTTGATTATGTTAATAATGTTTGTGTAATTTTACATAGAATAAAATTATCAATCGACACTGAAGAGGTTCTTAAAGTATACAGTAAAGATGAGTTTTAACATTGTGAAAATTCAGCACATCGGGAGAGACAGTGTCAAAATATCATCCTTATCAAGTCACTGAATCTAGCATTCACAATCTTATTGTGTCTGGTCACTCATCCCTACAGTTATATGAACTTGTTCTTTCACTACGACATCCTTATGTATTGTTGTGTCTAGTCACTCAGCTGTACAGTTATCCAAACTTGTTCTTCACTGCAACATCCTTACATTCTGTTGTGTTTAGTTGCTCACCTGTACAGTCATCCAAGCTTGTTCTTACATTACAACATCTTTATAGTATTAAGTGTCACTGTAAAGATAGCACTGAGAAAACTTAGAATCGTTAAAACAGGCAGTGATTCTCTATGATAACCTGTTGTCATCACCGCTTGTTTTATCAGGAGAAAAAATATTCTGTTAAAAATTATATCTATAGACATAACCAATGATATATCTGGCACGTTATTTTTTGTTTCTTTTCTCCGAGTTGAGGGAACGTTTGTTTATTTTTTATTAAAATAGTTTATAAAGAACTCCAGTTAATTATTACTAAATTTAAAAAATTTCATTGACATGTCATTATATATAATTAAATGTACGGCCAGGCAATTACTTCATTATCGCAATATCATTGTAAGATACCTTTATAATCTGATGAAAGCATAATTCACTCGTCTCCAGTGATAAATGATTGTTGGGAGACAATTTAATATTTAAACAGTTTTAAACTATAACGTTTTTACTGTTCTAAACTTTCATGTTTTATTATTGGAAAGCTGCCAAAGTTATTACTGTATAACATTATAATGAAATCAGAAATCAGATGGTCATTATATTTGTATACTGTTAACATGTTGCAGGAACTTGTGTTCGATTTTGTAGCTAAAATACTACAGTAATCTTCAAACGTTGAGATCCGTTTCAAGTTAAGCTTTACATTCTTAGTTTATACTAAATTGTTACTCATTTGAGCAATATAAACATGTCTGAAGTATCTGATCTTTGGTATCAGATCAACATGGTCTGATTATCTTTGACTAACTATAATCGTCAAGATAATATTTCTTATGTATTGGTAGACATATGGATAAAAACATTCTCATTGGTATAACAGCGATTAAACACGCGACAAAGTATTAGAAAATAATGAACAACAGAAATTCGAGACTTTCTAGGGTTGACCTCTTCCTGATCAACAACAAAAGGTGTTAAAGATGGAAGTGTTTAACAAAAGCTAAGATTTACTACATCTTAGTGTCGTACACGACTTTTTCTAAACAACCTCTGACCACGTCTGTGTAAGAAACATTTTAATCAACTCTCCAAACAGGCTATATTATTGATATTAGTACTTTTAAGCTCTTAAGACAGTGAAGTTTCTTATTTTAAAAATTTCAAATGCAGAAAATGTTCGTAATGTAACACATTTCGTTAAATTAAATTGTTCATCAATTTTTTATTTATGTCTTATTGGTTTGTTTCTTAAATTTATCATAAACCTATTCAGGATTATTTGTGCTAGCTGGTGAACAGTAGATATCTGAAGGTAGTACAGATAATCAACACCACTAACTCTTGGACCACATTTTACTAACGGTTCAAAATTGACAGCCCCCCAATGGCTTATTGGTATGTCTTTGGACTGACAACGCTAAAAATCGGGTTTCGATACCCGTGGTGGGCAGAGCACAGATAGCCCATTGCGTAGCTTTGTGCGTAATTCAAAAAACAACAGAATTGACAACCATATTATAAGCCATCGAAGGTAAAATTTCAGCTTCTAACTTTTGTAAAATGAATTGTTTAGTATAAGATTTCTCTACATTCGTAAATTGAAGTATATTTATTTTCTAAACGCTAACGAACGATGTTTTGAAATAATGTAACGATTAAAGAAATAATAATTAAATCAAGTATAAATGAAAATGTCACTGTTAGAGTTAATCGTAAGTTATATTTAAAATTATTTCCACCATATGTGTTATTTATAATTATAATGTGCGGTATTTATAACTAAAATCGTCTATCGATCAGTAAAATGTTGTGTTTGTAATTAATCATCAAAATATTATTTTAGAACTAGTCCACCGTTTGTCCTATTTACAATTATTCCCCTCTGTTGCATATTTATTGAATCTTTAAGATCTTTTTTTTTAATTTTTTGTTATCATTCTTTTGAACTTTGATTCAAACCAGAATAATTTTCAATAACACTGCACAACATTTTTTTAAAAATGTTTTGTTTCTTAAAATGTTTTTGCTGATTGTGACAGGTACCTGGTGGGTATGCACAAATATAGTTTTGGTTTTGCTTCATCACGTAGGAACTCTGAGAAATAAACTGTTAACTGTTTTCCGGCAATAACTTATTTAATTGCGTTTATGTTTCTAATACGCTATTAAGTTCTACATAATTAAAAGTGTTTTGCTCCTGATTTTTGTTTGTATTCAATTTCCGGTGCATCACGTTGCAGTGTCTAACAGTATTCAGCAAGCATTGACGGATTCCAGTTGCCCTGATATTGTTTTTCCATTGTAACAATGTCCTGGTAAAACTGAAGATTTCGATGAAACGGTACGTGATGGGTAATTTTGGATGTGATTTTCAAGATCAGCAGCCAAAAATCTATAAGGAACACCCGACAGTGTTCAAGAAGCAAAAACTTTGTTGTACGGTGTGATTTATTAGTGACTAATATAGTTAATGTCATTTTTATATCTTTAAATTCTAGAGATTATCTAAAGTTACTTGATGGATCAATAACGAGAGAAAAATTAAAAGTACTGAAAATTATTGAGACCATCTATGTGTTAAACTTAACAACATAATTAAAAGTAACATTTGTGTTAAACACAATTTTCGTTTTTAAAGAACAGTAAACAACATGTTTCATAAGAATCTCAATAAGCACAGCGAGGAAAATACAGTTAAATATATCTCAGAGAAACATCGGTTATGTTCTATACATCTTGTTCAAACAATGATTATTCCATATGAATCAAGCAGAAACAATAGCTATCTTATATAGCTCTTTATACGATGGTCCTGTTTCCTGTACTATGATTTATTGAGGGCAAAACACGAGTATCTTTGTATATTTCCAAACATCAAGTGTATTTGTGTTACAATATTCATTTACTCAAATCACTGTGACGTGAGTCACGTGGTTACTAGATGTACTTATGGTGACAGGCATAACTTGAGTGACGTCATTAGTGTACATGTCTAGATGTTATAGTATCAAGATAGCTAGAGTGTTATCTACAAAACTATTAGTAATGTTATCGTGATATGAAAATAAAATATTGTATTTATAAATATTTCTTAATAACTTTTACTTCGTTGTCTTTAGATAAATCTAATAGTAACAATATATCGTCACGTGATTAGTTTAGACACCTATCGGCAACATTATTTATTGTAAAATTTGTGTATGGAATACCTTAAGTATCAAAGTGACTTTCAAACAAAAAGTTTCTTAAACTTATATATAATAACGTTGAGTGTTTACTTTTATTATAAAAAAACACAAAATTTATTAATATAAAATAATTCTGTATAGATTATTAGTCCTGTGATTATTAATACCATATTATTAACATTGTAACTATTAGAAAGAAAATAATTAAAACAATCTCCGAATATCATAGATACAATTGCTGTAACCGAAATTTAGAATAAAAAATACAATTTGTGTATTGTTCCATATATATCATACTGGTTTTAGTACAGGGGTCGTATCTTCATCTCCACATCTGGAAGTGAGTATTTCTGTCCTTTCCATGCACCCCATTCCACACCATCAGCATAACTCTCGTGTTCACCATTCAGATAAAGTCCATTGAGGTTGGAACTGTGACACTTGCTATACCACCAACCTCCTTTAAAGGTTTGGGCACAGCTTGTCTCATAAATGTCATTATCTTTGTCCTTCGTAGAAAAACTGAACCCATTGTGTCCACTGAACCCGTCTCCTGTAGTATGAATCAGTAACATGACATCAATAAACGAGCTATTATAAACCAATATGTGAAATATGTTAGTTGGTTGATTAAAAGTACATAATAACGATATATTGAAGGTACAAACAGTTTTAATATTATATTCTTAACGAAAACATAAATATACCTAACACTTTAATGACAACATAAACAAGAAAACAATAAGAAAGACATTCTAACATAACACTGGACAACAAAGTTTTTGCTTCTTGAACACTGTTGGGTGTTCTTATAGATTTTGGCTGCTGATCACGAAAATCACATCCAAATTTGCCCATCACGTTATTACCCAAAATGCTCACTATGGTCAACTGTACATCATATACAACAAATGTAAAATAAGCTTATGACGTCTAATGATGTACAGGATAGACACTAATTATGAGAGATAAATCCAATAGTTGAGGTAAAATAGTTCAGAGCGTGAGTTCGATACCAGCTGAAGTTATTTTGAATAGAACGAGTGTTATACTGAATTAGGACAATAATAAATGAGGTGCAAAACAGCTCAAGACAGTGATATATATCAGATATAAAACAGCCTTACTACAAAAATAGATATATAAGTGAAATAATGAAACAATTCATAATTATCACTAAAACTGTAGTCATAAAATGACTTATCAGTCCTTACGATAGACAACTAATGTAAAGTTGAGACAGTAAAACGTAGGTAAATTCCATTTTGATCTAATCAAAATTAAGATCATTCATTGAATTATATGACACTTGGCTGTGGGCTAGATGATCTCACAATGTGTTTTCACTTCAGGCTTATTATACCAACACTCTCAACACTTATAAGGTTTCACACTCTCCGTATAAAGGAGGTCTTTGCATTCCTGTTACTAAAATCGTAATAAACAGAGAGTAATCAAGCTATGATGTTTCGATTAATTGATTTTGGTTTGTATGACTCCTCCTATTTCGACAAATCAGACGTTACACACACTGTGGTTTTTATAGAGGTTACATAGTTAATTAATTGGTTTAGTTTATTGTAAAAACCTGATTGCCATCGTTTCTCTAAATTTGCTGTGTTAGTGAATTAAAACATTTTTCCCTTAAATTAATGGATTTTATCTTTCCATACGAAAGTTATACAAGCAAGAGGAATAGCCAATGGTCACTTTGTTAAATCTGACATAAATTTATTATCAGATACTTTAACTAATTTTCTTCATGAAAATATTTCTACCTGCTTGTTTTGAAATGATAATCTGAAAGAGTTAGATACAACATAATCCTTATAAATTACATTAAAGAGTGAACTTCGATTACCTGCGTCACCAGAGTAATTACTGACATGTAATCTGTATAAGTAGTCTTCGTTTTCTATCCAAAACTCACGATAGATGGCAAACCTTTCGTTTTCTTCTTTATCCTTTAAATCAAACCTGATTGAATAATTTCCTTGATTTGTTAGAGCATAGATCCGATCGTTTCCTATAAATAAATAATGAAACATTTTCATTTTACACAAAATTTATTTCATAGTAAATGAAGGGAAACATTTAAATTGTGTAAAATTATTTTAAAATAAACTTTTATCAATCTATTTTCAAGATGGAAGACTTAAATATATTTCATAGTAGTATAAAGCAGTTCACTAAAACAACAACATAAAAACCAATAATTGAAACGTTACAACAAACTAGTAACTAAGAAAGGTTTACGGATTAAGATAATCCTGTTGGTTATCAAACAAAGACTTTGTCAGAAGAGACAAGAATTATTAACGTCTTTACTACATATTGTTATTACATCCTTAGAGGAACAATGATTTTTATCTTATATTTTGAATCTTTGAACAATGCATTTAAAAGTCTAATTTAACTTATCTAACCATAACGCTTTGTATATCATTAACACCATGTGTTTTTAAACTATATTCAGAACCTACCAAGCCAGAACTCTTTCTTAATATCTCCAAATCCAACTTTGTAATTTGTCCAAGGTTTGAAAAAGTAGTCCTTTGGGTTTCCATGGTTTCCTCGTCTTTGGATTACCTTAGTAACAGAAAATGATTACTTTTAAGTTTGTTGTAATAATTAAACTTATTACACATGTTTTTACATATAACAATTTTCTATTATCTGTAATACACGTTACTTACCGTCCAGCCTCCCCCATCAGTAGTCATGTCACAGTAAACATAGAAACTTCCGGTAGTCATCCATGACCTGGGCCAGATACGGTACGATCCACTAGTAGAATGTCCATTAAGTAGAATATCAGCACAGTCTGTTGGTCCAGGAGAAGAAAGGGAACATGTGTGGTCCGTTTCTTGGTTGATTAGATGTTTTTCTGAAACTGAAAAACATAATCTTCACGTGAGCTGGGTTACATTCTACACTTATATTTGCAAGTGGATAAAGAATTTCATTTATTAAATGCTATTTACACATTATGTAAACAGATTTGGAAAATTGTTAACACTGTAAACCATTCAAAGATGTAACGTAGTTTATAGTGCTGGAGATTTTGTTCAGTAATAATAATTCAGTAAGATAATAATACACATGTATCATTTATTATATAGATGACCCAGTATATACTACGTAATTGGAACAGCACATTTTAAACGAAAATATTACAATGAACAATAAACCCTCTTTAATTATTGTTATAGGTGTTATGTTGAAACATGTTTCTTACCTGTAAATATGTAGAAACACAGACCAAATATATTATACATATATAGTTATTATTTTATTTTTGTCTTAGAAAACATTTTACAATATTTTAGTTTAATTTTAGCTCATCTTCACGAATTAAAACTTAACATTAATTTAATAAACTTACAAAACTAACGTTTAGTTTTCAACTAGTAATAACACTATACAGTAAATGGCCCGGCATGGCCAAGCGTGTTAAGGCGTTCGACTCCCGGTCGCACCAAATATGCTTGCCACTTTTAGCTGTGGGGGCGTTATAATGTCCCGGTCAATCCCACTATTCGCTGGTAAAAAAGTAGACCCAGAGTTGGCAGTGGGTGGTGATGACTAGCTGCCTTCCCTCTAGTCTTACACTACTAAATTGTGGACGGCTAGCGATGATAACCCTCGAGAAGCTTTGCGCAAAATCCAAAGCACAAAAAAGTTTTTGCGTCTTGAGCACTGTTGGATGTTCCTTGTAGATTTTTGGCTGCTGATCACGAAAATCTCATCCAAATTTGCCCATCACGTACCGATTCGTCAAATTTTTCAGTTTCACCAGGATGTTGCTACAATGGAAAAACGATATCAGGGCAACTGAAATCCGTCAATGCTTGCTGACTACTGTTGAACACTGCAACGTGATGCACCGGACATTGAATACAAACGAAAATCAGGAGCAAAACACTTTAAATTATGTTGCGTATTTAATAGCGTATTTGAAACATAAACGCAATTAAATACGTTATTGGCGATAAACAGTTAATTGTCTATTTCTCAGAGATCTTACGTGATGAAGCAGAACCAAAACTATATTTATGAATACCCACTAAGTACCTGTCACAATCAGCAAAATCTTTTCAGGAAGCAAAACTTTTCACAAAAATTGTTGTGCGCTGGACAAGATGATTATCGTGGCAGACTCATCACGCAGTAGAAAATGTACAATGTTCTTTAATTTAATTAGTTCTAACAACAGCGTTATTGTTTATCAGTTTCTAAATCCATCCAAGCCATGTTTTGTTGCTAGTTGTAGGGTAGAAAAGATTTTATATTGCATATACAAAAATACAAGTCTAAAGATATTTTAATTTCATTGTAGATGTCACTGGTTGGGCTATTTTTGGAATACTGTATTCAGTCTTTATCCACTTAACATCATATTGTTAGAAATGGTCCAGAGAAGGGTTACTAGAATGGTGCCAGGAATGTAGGGGTTGTCATGTGAGGAAAGGATGAAATATCTTAAATTGTTTTCTCTTGAAAAAAGAAGAGTTAGGGAGAATTTAACTGAAGTGTTTAAAATTGTACAGGGAGTTAATAGTGTTGATACATTATCGTTTTAATACTTTATTTTGGTAAGGTAAGAGTTATTTTGTGATCAGACAATTTATTTTTATCACTATGTAGTTGTTCCATCCTCTATGGACCATTAAGTTCTATGTTGTTCCAAGTATTAACATCCCTAGATAAACTTGCTAAGAACTTTTACCTCTGGTGTTTAGGTTTTCTTTGGCAAGAGAAACCAAGACGTCAATGGACGCAACTATTCCCGTTATTGACGTCTCTTCACAATGTTTCTGAACTGTATCTGATCCAAAACTTGGACCAACACAGAAAACAAACCATATAAAGACGAATGTAGTCATTTTTAAAGACTTATTTTTCTTCTCACTGAAAAAAAAAGAACATTATATAAATGTTTCTAATGGACAAGATACAGAAAAGTTTACGAAATATACAAAGTTAATAAATTGGTGTTATTATAAAAAAACAGAACATTTGTGGTAAGTAACATAAAACAACTATAAAATATGAAAGTTCACAATTAACATTCAGTTTTGAGTTTTAATTTTATTTTAGATACCAGAAGTGTCTAAAGAAGGTTTTATAAGGTGATCACACTGTTTATCTTTAACAACGTAGTTTGGGTTAGATTAATTTAATGTATAAAAGCAAAGGTAAGTCAGTTAAATATTGAGAAATGACAGAAATGTCAGACCTATTTAGAATGAAACAATAACAGGATTAATATTGATATATACTTGGATCTTCTCATTGTACAGTACGTGAACTATAAGATTTAGTTACATTGTTTAGCAGAGTTACATGATGTAGAAGTGTATTACATACAGTTTTTACTAGAACAGAAAGAAAAAACAACAACGAATCCACTCTAACTGTTTCTTAAACCACAATTCTTCTAATAAAGTATTTTATTTTAAAAACTAAATATTTCCATTCTCCCTGAAACATTTTAAGTTTCGATGTAGATTTTTCTTAAATAAAATTTGAATGTTTAAATACTCAGTAATGTTTAATATTTCTTCCACAGACTGTAGCTCAGTGGAACGTCTGAGGAACTATAAAGTGGGTTTCTATACCCGGGGTGAACACACCACATCACACGAAGCCTGTTGTAAAGTTTTGTGTGTAACACAATAACAAACCTTCTTCAAATGACGTAGAATTACTAGTCGCAACACAATAAGACTTGAATATATAATTAACAGACTTAAATAATAGACAATATCCATCAATTGTTAACAATACCAAAATAAACTTACCTTTTAAAATGAGGCTTTGTTGGTATAACTGCCTTTAGTAGCTGATGTGTTTCAAGATAAGATGAAGTTTTAATCTCAGACACTAAAGAACAGAAGTGTTTTTTAAAGTCTCGTGAACTTTAGTTGTTCTAACTTGTTGTTCTCTCTAAAATCACATGATCAGAGTCGCGTGATAACATGACTCATCTAAAATCGATATTATCCATACTAATGGATAAACTTTAAAAAACTGTACCTTAAACCAGTGGTTTTCAACAAGGTCCGCTCTTTGACCCTCACGGGAAGAATTTCAAGTTCAAGGGAAGGAATTTTGGCTATGAGATAGTTATATATTTTCGCAAACTCTCCCTTAAACGCGACATGCAGGTTTAATTCACAGTCCTTCAAAATCGAGCCAGACGTTTATTACCATCTGGTTACCAGCAGATCAACTTCACTCATGACTGGTGTACCGTGACATAAACAGTCCTTTGTTTTCTTTTCATTTCTTCATGTTTTATGCCCGTATCAGTAGTTTCAGTATTCAGCACTGAGTGATCTATAAGGTAATATAGTGTTATCAGCCTGACACTCCATAAAAACCTGCTAAATTACTAAAATCCAAGTGGTAGAATGCTTTGGTGAACATGAGATCGTGTGTGTCCATATTGGCAGTTTTCGAGGTTGTGGGTGATTTTATGGATATCATGGTAACAAATGATACTCACGTCTGTCTCATATCCACATGCAGCTGGCTGTGGGCCGCTGTTCTATTTAGAATTAGTCATTAATAAGTTATATTCAAAATTAATACATCGTACGTTGTATTTACTTATGGTGTATTTCGAACTAATTTTCAATTAGTCGTGTTTAGAATTAATTCATTATACATACATATATATATATATATATACTCCAAATAACTTTCTTTGGTCGTCGGCCTTATTTTTAAATATTCTAACAAGTTTTGAATCAACACAGAATAATTTTTCAATAGTTTGTTGCTGATTAACATTCCTACGAAAAGATGTTTCTAGTCCTGATTTCTCCAAGCCCGTTCCCCTGGCTGTGGTTTCGCTAGATAGTAGATAGGGACAGTGGGAATCTCGTTAATCCATTCATTAATTATTAGCCTAATATTAATAACCTTTCAAGTTGCTCTGGGGCCTATTAGGCCCCACTTTTCGTAGGAGTGTTAATATAGATGATGTCATTTTTTTATATCTGTAAATAGCAGACATTGTTTAGTAACTTGATTATATGTGTATGTGTGTTTTGTTATAGCAAAGTCACATCGGGCTATCTCCTGAGTTCACTGAGGGAAATCGAACCCCCGATTTTAGCGTTGTAAATCCGTAGACTCTGTGCAAGCGGGGAACACTTGATTATCTATACCAAAATAAAAATTGAAAGTATTAAAAATTAAGACTTGCGGTGCTGAAGAAAAGTCAGCACGCGCGTCCAAAAATTGTGGCCACAAACGTGAGTGTTTGTTCACGATGTGATTGTGTACACAGTTATCTCCTCTGAAACTCATCCATTGTAACGTCTACACATTAGATACTGGAGACTGTAAACCATCAACACATTGGTAGTTAGGAAATAAAAAAATAAGAATAAAACAGACATAACCTCGCTGAATAATGTTTATTTGTGTGTGTAGAGGAGTGTTTTATTTTCAGATGTCATTTCAAGTTCGGTCAGACAGCTTTCAAATTAATATCACTACTTCCGTCAGATTCACTCTACTAACAATAAATCTTGTAGCCTGCACGGCTGGTTTTATCCGAAATAAAAATCCAGATTTTATATATTCGTTAAACATAATGCTATTATTTTTGCTTCTGTACAATATTGTATGTAATTCTGACAAGTAGTTTTCGTTTAAAGTTCTTGACTCCTTATTTCTATGTAACACCCCTGTAAAATATTAAATATCCTAAACCAAAGAGTGGCGAAAAGACTGGCTTCTTGAGTAAACGCGCAATTTTTAATTATTTTTTTCGCAGCCATTACTTCTCTCTCCCACCTAGTAGACTTGTTTGTAAGTTTAATCATAAGTTTATTTTCCATACACGTAAGTCTGTTTGGTCCTTCGCACTATATCGCTCGGTGATATAACCACAGTAATTCTTTGTTTTCCACTATTATTTATCATATGTTGGGTGTGTGTTTACTGAACACAGTTTATTTTCATGTATTTATTAATGTAAAATCTTTGTAAATGATTTTTGCTCTCCAGCAGGTTTTGGATACAACTGTCAAAATTTTTGCTGTTACTCAGTGTTAAGGTGTGGTATTAACTTGTTTTGTGTACCTGCTACTAACTTTAGCTATATTCATATCATGTTAATCCTATCTTATTTATTATGCCACTTTCCAATAAAGCAAATTCTTAATACGAATAAGACTTATTGTGCCACTTTAAAATTAACCTAATTCTTATCAAATATCACTCTTCTCGCGACACTTTGAAATTAAGTTCTTAAGATATATAAGATTTATTGTGTATATGTGTGCGTGTTTAGAATCAAGTTTTGTCCATCACAAGTATAGAAACATAGTTTATCGCGGTGTGAGTCCGCTTTGTCACTGGGGAGCAAAACTTATTAAACCATTTTGAAAATAATCTAATTCTTAATACATATAAGATTTATTAAGTAAGTTTTAAATGAAACTACTCACAGTGACATTTATATAATAGGTCGTACGACACAGGAATCTTCTATGAAAAATACTACTAATCATACGGATCCTTAGTTATGAATGATACATAAATCATAAACGTACATAAATGTTCAGTCGACTTTAGGTCATCGTTAGTGGCTATGTTTTTGGTCATTTTCTCAAAAATACCTAGCACAGTTCAGTCTGCTTAGTTAATATAATTGTGGCAAGTACCATGCTATCATTTTGGTTAATCTAATTATTCATATTTAATAAATTACTTCTATGTATTAAAGACAACTGTAGACAACTGAAATATATATTGAATTACTTAAACTTAGTACTGTACATTACACAAACATATATTAGTTTATGTCTATAACTTTTCTCTATAAATCACTGTATAACATTTTCTTTTATGTTAAACTACAGTATAAAATATTTTTGCTTCTGTCAACCATAGTTGATACTGTTTTTCTGTTTCTCATAAACCTAGATTGTTATATATTGTTTTTTTAAACCACAGTTCATTTTATTTTAGCTACAGAGTATCATCTGAGTATATTTAAGTTTTTAGTTTTTCGTTTTCTTTCCTCTGAACGTGTCAATTTTTCCAGATTGTGGCTTTACAGGTTATGAAATACTACTTCTGACTCTTTCTATATGCATTTTTGAATCCTCTGTTTGATGTAGCGATAATCATTTTCAAATATATGAAGGATATAATCATCCTTTCATGACTAATTATACTTCAAACTAAATATATTTCTTATATCTAGTTGTTAGAGTTTTAATTTGTTGGTAATATGAAAAACGAATTTGATTTCACACAAATCTTCAGAAAATATCTTTAAATGTTTAATACAGGTTCTCTCTGTTTATCTGAATGACTCAAGTGGTCTAAGGGTATGTAGCTGTAAATAACTGGCCAGAAAATATGGCGACAACGTGTCTTGAAACGAATATGAAAGGATAAGTTCATAATTTTTGGCGTTGAAGTTAAAGATTTATTTTGATACATTGTTATTTGATGTAGTGATTTTTCTATTAGGGATGACATACTCCAGTATTGTGTCCTGTAACAAATATATACATGGTACTTCTGAATAGATTTTTTTCATTTTCTAAAATATCTGTGACATAAATTTGAATTTCATTTTTATCACTTGTTGATGATTATATAAAGTTGATTTTTTTATAATTTGTGTTTCTGTGTTCTGGAATTTGTTAATATTTTTCAACACATTATATTAGAAATACTTGAAATTTTTTGTGCTTTTGGATGAAAATATATGTAGTAATCTTTCAACATTAAGACAAATTGATATAATTTATTTATATAACACATAGCCAACAATCCTTAGATATATATATTTAAATATATTTCCTTTATTTCATGAATTCATAGAAAATTGGATCAAGTAATATTTTTAACATATTCCATTTCAGAATTAGATTTTACTTCCTTTTTCCAAATAATTCTCCCACCATGCTATTTATTTGTTGTTCCTCAGACTCGAGAAGGAAAACCTTGATACAGTCGGTAAACATGTCGTTCTTGAAGCAGTTCGATCTGAAAAAAAAAATTTAATATATTTAATACTTCTATCCTATTCTTTTCTTTTCTGTAGAACGTAAATAAATAACAAAATTTATTTATTGTAAGAGTATAGGGTATTTCTCTAACATATCTTCTTTAGTATAGTTATATATGAAGCATTTTCTTAATTTTGTTTTAATCTTTGAGGAAAGTAGAGAAACATTAAATATGTAAGAGAACATTTAAGAAAACAGTGGAAAAGAAAAATTGTAAAATGTTAAAGAACAGATTTACAGCAACATAATTTAACCTCCCTTTTCCGATGGAGTTAAGGTTGTGGTTCTATTTGAAATTAGGGTATACTGTCTTTACTTACTTTAATGATATCTGCTGATATATTTTTGTTGTATGTTCCAATATAATATTATAAGAATAAGAACACCAGATAAATATATAGCTTAATAGTGAATATTGATCAATCATCACATTATATTTATCGTTACAGGTCACATAAACATACATGGATTTTATCCGTTTTCAACCACTTTTTATCAATTAGTTCTAACTGAAATGGGGTTGGCTAATACTTTTGTGACGGTAAATATTTTATATCTCGTCGGTTAGCCCAGTGGAAAACTATATAGAACAAGCATGTTTGGTTAGGGCAATTTCAAATCACAACTCACAGAGTGCGTGTCGAGGGCTGTATCCACTTGATCTTTCGATAATCTGAAAATTTATTAATGTTCTATAATAACCAACTCTTAATTATCACCAGCAGAATTTGTGAATGAGCGGAACCTGGTAAAAATTATAACATTCTTCACAGATTCGATTCAGCCGAGCAAGCTTGATACTGTCGAAAGTTCCCATACATCCC
Organism: Tachypleus tridentatus; assembly: GCF_004210375.1. Lineage (NCBI taxonomy): Eukaryota > Metazoa > Arthropoda > Merostomata > Xiphosura > Limulidae > Tachypleus > Tachypleus tridentatus. The sequence continues at coordinate 13,495,219 of NC_134825.1, read as the reverse complement.
TGGTCAGTGAAACCACGTTTTTCACTTAACTGGGAAGAACATGAGGTAGCTAGAAGCAATGTTACGCATACGGCGGATAGAAGTGATACACACATGGTCATTGTCATCTGCAAACAAGTGAAACATGTTCTGTAAAGTTGGAAAGTTTATAACCTAAGCGTGAGTCATATTATTGTTATTTTAGCTGTTACTTGTAATTCTACCAAAATATTAAGCGTTGAGTTTGCTAAAAGGAGAATTTTGAATATCAGTAGATATGTCATCAAAGAAGACTCTGGTTTCAAATAAATTCTAAATAATTATAATGTTGTAAAATAACACGGTTAAGAAACTATGGTAACAGCCAAAGAGAGTGACAAACAGATTTACCATACAGATATCCACTTAAAGAACACAGTAATGTTGGTGAGTGGAAGATGTATAATGATAAGACAGTTAGATATCCTAAGCTTTAACTTAACCTGCTATTGCTCAATTCATAAGATCCAAGAGAATCATAAAAATATGGAAAAAAATATTCCGCTGGAAGAAAAATTCTCATCACTGGACATTAAACGTGATTATTAATAACTTCATGTCTTACTTTAATACCCTACTTTTAACTAATTTCCATATGTAATTTAACACCATAATTACATATCTTGTATCGTTGTGTGAAGAATAAAAGTACTTCTTTCATGCAAATCTTAATCCGTTGAATTGTTTTGCAGGAAGTTTTTATTTGAGAGTTTCTTATACTTGTTTGTCACGATTGGAGTCTCAATCCCTGTTTTTTTCAAGGTATTTTTGGAAACAAATAGTATCTTACAAGAACTAGTTCTGGGAGTTTCTGCATATTCTTTTTGAACTTGTAATTATTAAAAAGGTTGATATTTCGTAATTATTGCCGAATCATGAAACATAACCAACAGGAACGTGTATTTCTCCTATTTTTATAATTGATTACAGCTCAATTAAAATACCATAAGATTCTAATTATATAAAGATCTACAGTGATTTTAAGTTTTCTGGAAAATTTAACTAAATTTATCTATAAGGTGATGATATCAATAATAATGTTTAATTTCTCGTTTCTTCTATTATAGTTACTAGTATTAAAGTAAATGTTAGAATTTAAAAAAATATCATCCAAATTAAAATTAAAAATCACCCTTTTCCTAAAACTAAAGATAATTGTATTAAACTTGGGACAAACAATGTATTTGAAATTTATAATTTTATTTTATAAGTTACTCCAAAAAAGTTACAAGGAAATAATAACTCTGTAGTTATTATGTAATTAGCATTTGATCCCTTTTAAATTCCAAAATTCCGTTATTATTAATATTTCAATAAATTCAAACATTTCTAGAATGATTATATAACCGTAACTTCAATATTGTTTACATTAATAGAAATAAGTTCCAGGAATGTTGTTGTTCTTCTCCATCTTGTTGCAGCAAAATCATGGAATACTTTAGAGTACCACACTAAAGATAATATTTGCGTTGGTAGACAGTAATCTGAAATACTACTCCAGATTTGGGTGTAGCATTTTGATATTATGGTTTAAATGTGTTTTGTTATTATTTGTACTGAAATGAAACAATTCGTTATAGAATATTCAATTAGATGAATGTATGTTAGAATCAAGGGAATGTCTTACAGCTATAAAACACGGTACATGTTTTGGTAAATTCCTCTGATAGCTGGGCCGAAATCCCTATTTGATTAGAGCCATAGAAGAAAACTGGAAACAATAATGAGATTTTCAAACTTTGTATTATAATGTGTCACTAGAATTGGGATTGTCCACTGGTGGCTATAGAGGGAATCTCAGATTAAATGAAATATTTTATTGTTAATAAACTTTAAAATAATAACCAATAACAAAAGAGATATATTTTGTCAAAGCGTTTTATATGTATAAAAACTGTTAAGATTGGATATTCAGTCATATAAACAAGAAAATTAAGAAAATATATTGAATATATAAACTGAAACTGTATGAAGATGCCAAATGAAAGTAAATAATTTAAAATTTGTGTTTTTACAGTAAGTCTACATCAGGTGATCTGCTGTGTGCACCGAGAGGAATCAAAACCCTATTTTAGCGTTGTAAATCCATAGAATTACCGTTGTTCCAGCAAGGGCAATATTTTAAACGACCTGACAAACATGATTCTTATGTTAAATAACGAGTATGACGAATGAAATAATTTGAATACCCGGTGAAAAATATAACGAAAATATACTTATAGTAATTATTTAAGTTTTGTTTGTTTTTAATAAAATAATATTTTGAAGTTCTAATTGAGCATGTAAGACTTTTTTGTTATGCACAAAGCTACACAAAGAGCTCTCAGTGTTCTTCGAACTACGAGTATCGGATCCCAATTTTTTTAGTATAAGTATACAGATATGCCCCTGTGCTTTTTGTAGAAAAACGAAACTCTTACCTTTATAAAATATAGTTTCGTCATGACTACATAACAATGTCAATTTCGAAGTAACTTCAATAAGATTATTTTATGTGTATCAGATAGATTTGATAGAATTGTGACTAACACCATCAAAGATAAATTATCTACGTATATTTCTCTTCTTGGTGAAGAGTTTCGTAAGATTATTTACTGTAACATCTAGATCTATCTTTATATTATATTTTATTTCGAGTGCTGTTGGTAACTGTGATCCTTCTGTATATCATTTGACTTCTGTACGTAACAGAAACCTTTAACTCTGTACTATTTTCAGTAATAATGACTTTCTATTAAATTGTAGTGTATTGTGTTTGCCTATTACCTTCACCTAAATTTTACTTTTTATCATACCTGACACTTGTATTGGAGTAGATTGTAATATTACGTAATGTTTAACACATCATTTAGTTTCTTGTGTTTCTTTCTTACAACCAGATTCTGAAGTTAAACATTGTCATCTATTCAGTATTATAGGAAATAGGATATATTTTTACAGAAAAATACAAGACTGACAGTTCATTTTAACTTGATGGTCTTTTATGTTATTATATTTGTGCTCTTCTTAATAAAATATAGTTGTTTCATAAATATTAACAATTACTCTATGCATTTGTTGTTAACAGATTAATCACATTTTTTTTCTTCAATTATATTTTCCAACTTCTAGCTACGTAGTTGTTAAATACGTGAATGTATTTAATCAGAAATATTTTACTAAGTATTTATATATATATTCCATTCAGAATTACTTTGTTTGTATGTTTTACTGTATACTACACTGGTATATGTGACCATTTATAGTAAAGATGACAGCACTAAATATCTTATTCAGTATTATTTCGATTAATGTTTCACTTGGTGATTTCGATGAATAAACTTTAAATATAAATTTTCAACTTTAACTCTTAGCCAAAAATTTAAGAACTATCCTTACATAAAGTTTAAACTTCCAGAATCTAAGCATAAGATACTTTGTTTTCATTTAAGCTGTAAAGAGTAATTCTGCCAATCTATTAAACAATGAATTTACTAAAATTACATAACAGAATATCGCTGGATTGCCATCCAGAATGTGAAACAGATAAATATATTTTGGTTTCATACTTTCATATTATCAAATCATTCATCTGTGACTTAACTCAAAGGGACTAAGAGAATTGGAAAAGTTTGGAAAAAATTACTACTGGAAGATATTTTCCCATTTCAAGGTGTGATTTTGTGATTATTATTATATTTACGTCGTAATTCAATACCGTACTTGAGACATCTTTCAATGCCTTTTCTGGCACCATACTTGTTCATGTCGCTTCGTTTTGTAATGCTCTGTTTGCTTTGTTTCAAATTTCCCGCAAAGCTACACGAGAACTATGAGCCAGCCGTTCGTAATTTATCAGTAAAAGGCAAAAGGAAAGCTGTTTGAGATAGGAAAATTCCACCTTAAATTTTAAAGAATATTGATGGTTTTGTAAAGTACAGGCCCGTTCTGACTAATGGGGTTGCAATCCTATAGCTAATGTTGGTTACTATCGTTTGTCACTTTCGTATTTGCTGTGGTTTGTTAGTATGTCGTGATAAAAAGTGGTGATATCATGTTACAAATACATTATATTAAAAAAGATGTGACCAAAAACACAGATTCACCATGTTTGGCACATCATAATGACCGAAATTTCATATTCTAAAATATCTCTGATGGTGGACTTCAATTTATTTCGGTATCTTTTTTATTTCTTGTTGATGATAATCTATAGTTGTTTATTTTTTTTATATTTGTGTTTCAATGTTCAATGAATTTGTTAATGTTTTTCAAAGATATTATATTACAAAAAATTAAATTGTTTTTGGTACATGATATAAATACTTGTAATCTCACAACATAAAAATCATATAATTTAGTTGTATAAAACAGAGCTAACATTCCTTGGAACTATATCTTTATTTATATTTTATTTATTTCATGAATTCATCAGAAGCTTGGATCAAATAACAAGTTATCATATTAATGTATTCCATTTCAGAAGACGATACTACTTCCTTTTTCCAAATAATTCTCCCACCATGCTATTTAACTGTTGTTCCTCAGATTCAAGAAGTAGAACCTTGATACAGTCGGTGAACATGTCGTTCTTGAAGCAGTTTGATCTGAACAAAAAGATTAAGTACATCTAGCAATTATATCCTGTATAATAATAAGAAAAATTAATTATTGTAAGAGAATAAGGATAGGGTTCATTTTTCAAATATACTCTTTAGTATAATTATATGTGAACGTTTTTTTTAAATTTTGTTGTAATCTTTCTCGAAATCATTATAGAATATTCAAATAAATAATAAAATATATCATTAAATAGAACAGTGGAAAATTAAAATTGTAAATTATGAAAGAACAGATTTATAGCAACGTACCTAACCGTCCTTTCCAGATAAAGTTAGCGCTGTAGTTGTTTTTTAATCTGGTGGTGAAGAGGTTTGTTGAACATGACATCATCTCTATAAAACTGTCTTTACTTACTTTACTGATATCTGTTGATATATTTCTCTTATATGTTTCAATTGAATATTATAACAATAAGAACACAAGATTAGTACGAAATTTAATATTGAGTATTGATCAAACTTCAGATTATTTTACTGCTACAAGTCAGAAAAACATGCATGGATTTTATTTATTTCCACCTAGTATTGATTTCTTATGACTTTACTCCGAACTATATGGGTCAAAATATTGTATGGATAGATATTTTATACCTTGGTGGTTATCGAGAAAAAAACCCATATAGGACGAGCATGTCAGGTAAAAGCAATTTCAAATCATAACCCCCAGAGTGAAAGTCGAAGGCTGTATACACTAGACGTTTTGAGACTCTGTCAAGTTATTAAAGTTCTATATTATCCAGTTCTTAATAATCACCTGCAGGATTTGTGAATGAGCGGAACCTGGTAAACATTATAACATTCTTCACAGATCCGATTCAGCCGAGCAAGCTTGTTACTGTCGTAAGTTCCCATACATCCTTGGTCAGTAAAACCACGTTTTTTCACTTAACTGGGAAGAACATGAGGTAGCTAGAAGCAATGTTACTAATACAGCAGATGGAAGTGAGAAGAACATGGTCATTGGCATCTGCAAATAAACGAAAGTGTCTTTTGTAAAGTTTGAAGGCCTAAAACCTAAGCGTGTGTTATTTTATTGTTAATTAAAATGTTACTAGTAATTTTGCCAAAATATTAAGCGTTTAGTTTGCTTTAACGAGAATATAGAATATCAGTAGTTATGTCACCAAAGAGTTCATATCAAACTGGTTTCTAATAAATTTTGAATAATTATAATGTAAAATAATACACTTATGGTACAATTCTATCAATTAACGAAAGTGAAAAATGCAAACTTACCATACAGGGTTTTCGTTGAACAACACTGTGACGCTGGTGAATGGAAGATTCTGAATGAGAAGACAGTTAGATATTCTAAGTTTTTATACTTATCTGTCATCAGATTAACCTCTTATTGCTCAATTCATAAGACCCAAGAGAATTATAAAAAATGGAGAAAAATGTCACCCTAGAAGAAATCTTCTCTTCACTGATCTCTAAATATCATTATTAATACATTCACGTCCTAGTTCAATACCATACTTCCCACTAATTCCCATATGTTTTAATACTATAATTACATATCTCGTATCGTTGTGTGAACAATTGAAGTACTTCTTACTTAGAAACTGCTGTAAAAGTGGCTAAGTAGCAATGAAGAAAGACATCCTTAATATGTTGAACTGTTTTACCAGAAAAAATTTATTTGAGGGTTTCTTACAATTGTTTGTTACGATTTGAGTCTAAATCTCTATTTTCCTCTATCCAATTTTTAGAAATAAATAGCATCGAACAAAATCTACCTTTGGGAGCCTCTGTATAATATTTATTAACTTCTAATAATTAAGAGTTTGATATTACATATTTGCCGCCGAGCACGAAGCTTAGCCAATAGTAACATATGTATTCCTTCTATTTTTACAATTGATAGCTAAATTACAATATCATTAGATTCTAATTACATAAAGATCTATAGTTGTTTTATGACTTATAAAATATTAAACTCATTTCTCTTATTACTTTTGTTTAGTTCACAGATTTATCTACAAGGTGATGATTTCGAGAATGATGTTTGAGTACTCGTTATTTCTCTTACAGTTACTAGTACTAGAGTGAACTTTAGAATTTAAAAATATATCTTCCATTTTAAATTAAAAATCAGCCATTTGCAGAAAGAAAGATAGTCCTATTATACGTGGATTAAACGATGTATTAGAAATTTATAATTTTATTTTGTAAGTTATGTTATCTGTGTTTCATTTTTTGTATCATAACGACTTAATAACATATCTTACTAAATGTGGTATTATGTATTTAAACATCATTTAGCAAGTGGTGGATAAAACTGATACATTTGTTAAGATGTACATGATTATTTTCTATTATGTGTAAAAAATTAAAAAATGTTTTCATTTTAAAATTGTATATCATGTCTTTTGCGATTTAAGTTTTCATATATTTATTAATGAAATGAAAACAATTACACCCACATACAACCCATTCTTTATATGTTATTGTTTGTTTGCTGGATTTCACTTTCAAATTTTTTTTAACTTCAGCTGTTACTCCAAACTGTTACAATAATTGTTTGTTTCTGTTTTGAATTTCGCTCAAAGTTACCCAAGGGCTACCTGCGCTTGCTGTCCCTAAAATAGCAGTGTAAAACTTTTGGTGTATTCTTTTACCAACGAATAGTGAGATACATCGTCACATTATAACGCCCCAACGGCTGCAAGAACGAACATGGTTAAGGCGATGGGGATTCGAACCCGGACCCTCAGATTTCGAACGCCTTAACCTGGTCATGTCACGCCGCAATCACAAGCAAAAAATAATACTGCCGTTATTATGTAATCAGCATTTTATCTCTAAATTCCGTAAAACCGTTAATACTAAATTAAAAAAAACACAATCCAAACATTGTTAGAACGAATATATAACAGCAACTTCAGGATTGTTTTACATTAATAGGAATAAGTACTAAAAAAAGTTTTTTTTTTTTTTCCTTTTCTCCATCTTGTTAAACTGAAAACATAGAAAACTCAGAAGAACCACACTAAAAATAATATTTACGTTGATAGACAGTAATCTGAAATAGCACACCACATTTGGGGAATGCATTTTAATAATTTGGTTTAAATGTGATTTTTTAAAATAATTTTAATGGTTAATTACTCTTCACTACTGATAAAAAATGGTTAATTTAGAACTTACAGTTAGGTGAATGAATATCAGAATAAACAAATTAAGAAAATATATTAAATATATGAACTGAAAAACTGAGAAACTGTAAACTAAAAGTAAATAGTTTAAATCTTTTTTTTTACAGCAAATCTACATCAGGTGATCTGCTATGTTTACCGAAGGGAATCAAACACCTAATTTTAAAGTTGTAAATTCGTAGACTTACCGCTTTAAGTATTTCTTTGTTACGAATTGTCAAATTTATTTATTTATAAACAATAACATTTGTTACTTTCTATAACTGATATTGGACGAGTCTGTCTTTCAATATGTTATGTATTACCTTTTGAAATAGCCTGATAGTTGAATTAAGAATGTAATTGAATGTCGATACGTACTAAATGTATGATATTTGGCAACATTATTGATACACATAACTTTCTGTTTTAACCCAAATATATTTTAATATACAAACAACAATACAATCTATTTTAACGGTTATTAATTATACACCAAAGTTATTGTTGATAGTAACAATTAAATATGTTTCAGCTATTTGATAGCTTGGTGATATCCATTTCGAGAACATCAACTTTTCTGTGTGGAAGTCCAAAATTAGAGGAAATTCAGACATCATTTGGTCTTTTTCTTATTGGTCACAAAAGTAACGACATATCAGTCCATTGAAACGATTACACATAATAAACTATAAAACATCATCCTTAATATGTATATTTTTGCCTCTCAAGGCATTTAACGCTATGATTACTAGTATATCCACGTAGTAATTCAGATGTACTCCCAAGTGTTTTGGAAATCATAATTAGTATCTGATATCTTTACGTGAAGACGTGTTATTCTTTAGCAATTACTTTTTTTTCCAGAATGCTTTTAGAATTGGTTAGTATTAAGAAACCAACGCCAATACATTGAAGTATTTTTTCCTTGACGATTATTATTACTAACGGTTACTTGTATTTAGTTGTCAAATATAAATATTTTTTCTATATATATTTTATAAACGACTAGATCCCAACAACAACAGTCTTAGGGAATGTGTATCATCTGTGGGTAATCAGTGAACTAATAAGTATTGATAGTTTGATGTTATGTATTAAACAGTAACATAAGTATCTACAACCTCTTTATAGTTTATTATGAATAAATTTGATTTTAAATAAACCTGGATTACCTAAAAATCTATACTAGTTTTCAAACTTATAAAATATCAAGCCAATTATTTTTATTCCTTATGTATATTTTACAAACTTTTGAAGTGATGTCAACCAGAAAACAATTTATTTATTTGTTACACTCCATTCAGCTCATTTTATTAAAATAAAGGTAAGAATTTACAAATATATTATACCAATTTAATGTTAAGAAACACCTATTTCCTTCCTAATTTAGTCTTAATAAATTTAATTTTATATGTTACTTCCAGGTCATTGGCCAATATGTATGTTATGTTTCCTACCGTTTTGTGCCCAGCATGGCAGGTGGGTAAGGTACTCCACTCTTACTCTAAAAATGGCGGATTCGAATCCTTCTTACAAATCCTTGTTTGTAAAAAAAAAAAAATCTATATTTTATTTTCGATTTGTTATTTCTCGTATAAACCTACGTGTTAAACAAGTCATTCATTATGTAATTGTTTCATAAGCTTATTTTCACAGACACACACACATATATATATCATATATATAGGCTAAAATAATTATTTTATCGGTAATTTTTTTATCCTTGTAAAAAGAACTATTCAAACATATATAAAATATATTAAAAGTTCCGCTACATCGATACACCATTTCTTGTAAACAGAAGTCACAAATTATTCAACAGCAAAATCTCAAATATGAAAAACGTTATGTGATCTTCCGGTCTAACGTATGTACTACAGCTTTATCTAAGATTGAAAATGGACGCTTTATTTATTGATTGTTTTTTTTTTTATTTGGTTTATAGATAACTTATTTAGGGCATCAAATTTATAAGGTGAAATAACGTGCTGATACATAAATATTCGTTAGGCCAACCAAAGTAGATTATCCGGTTATAGCTGAGGTTTTCTGAAGAATCAAACGGGTGGACGGATATTAGTGATTATTAATTAACAACAATTATAGATTAGGACAAATTTTCTTGACTTTTTAAAAAACTACGTTTATTAAAGAGCGTCTCGTGACATTAGTTTAAACAATAATCACAGATAATGATGCTCGATAAAGCTTTAACTATTGGAAGGGGCTATGCCATTACACTGTTATTCAAAATTCCATCTTGTTACTGTCCAGGAAAACTACAACTATACTTTTGGTTCGTTCTGTAAAAAAAAGGTCTGTTCAAAATAACAGTGTTGAGTCCCTAAAGGTAGTGTGGATCACTATTGATTACCATTTTATGACTTGCCTTAGTTTGTTGGTGCGGTTAAGCGGTTAATATAAAGGAATGAAACCAAAATTGGAATCCAAAATGGTAGGTTGCCAATGTCTCAATGTACCAGTCAAGCGTCTCCAATATATTAATTATTTCTATGGCTATCCTAATCCAAAAGTTTTTAATTTATTTGTTTCTTGCCATTTCTAGAACTAAATTCAATTCAACTATTTTGTAAACAAATAGTTTCAATTTAGCTTTTTTAGATTTCTTTCTTTCTATATTTTTATTTGAATATATACCTGCTAATGTACAACATAATTATGTACACAGTAAATTTGTATCCATACAAATAGAACGGTTAAACTTCAGTGAATTATTTCGGACGTTATTATTTCTACGAGGACAATAAATATTTTATTCGATAAAAAGCCAGCTTGTAAGGATGTGAGGCTAGCAAAGAAAATAGAATTATAGTTCAAGTGAAGTGTGACAATATCAACTGTAAACAAATATGCTTCTTGTGATCTTGGATCGTCGATGAAATATTCAGTTCCACACCGAATATAAGACTCAGTATTATTTATAACTTTGTGAAATTTTGTATATAAATTATCATTTGTAATAACTAGCAGTAATAATTGTTATTATAAATTGTATTGTTTTTTGTTTGTTTGTATTTTAAAATACTTTTGTGTTAAAAAAATGTTATCAATCTTGTTGTCAAATAAAATAAATTCGATACATATTAACATTTAATTAATTACTAAATTAAAATATCCTGTTATTTCAAATAGTGATACGTTAACCTACGTGATATCAAGAATCGGAGACTTTTACCAATAAATTATAATACAAAATAAAGACAACAGCAACCCACCACCACCCTCCGCTAATTGTTGGACTACTGTTTTACCAACGAATAGTTGAATTTACTGAACATTATAACGTCCTTAAAGCATGTCTTGTGTGTTAGGGACTCGAATCCGCGTAGCTCGTACTGCGAGTCGAGCGTCCTAGCTTGTTAGGAAACTTAGAAGTGAAGAAACAAAACAACCGAAGCAAAAATATTTTGTAACCTCTTTTTTTAGGGATTCGATCTTGTGTGAAATTTTGTTTTCGAAGTGTTTAGAATTGACACAACACGTGATGGCATCCAAAGCAGAGAAGCACATTTTTACTTGATATAAAATTATTCAATTTACAAACTACACGCTTGGATCTCGATGTGTCACTTTGTACTTGATCCTTGGCTATAGCTGTGAAATGACTATGGTGTTTTTTATGCTGCCATCTGTCGGTTTTTCCGTAACTTCTAACTGATCAGCAAATACTTTCTACCCTTTCTTTCACACAGAATGTCTTTAATTAGGTCGATTATATTACAATAGTATTTGTATCGGTACACATTATATCTACGTTTCTTAATCCTACTGTGATAATATTTACTCGCATAGTATAAACTGGACAGAGTTGACTTGGTACTTTATCCAGGTAGTTGACATTACGTACACACATACTTAATTCTTCAGTAAACCAAGGAATGTTGAACAAGGTTTCAAAGATTTGTACTTTTGACGTATCCTTTACTCTGGCTAAGATACCATAGAATTCACTCTTATCATTTTGGGCAAACTATACTGAAGAAAAACAGTTTTACGGACTAAAGTCAATACTTGAAAGATAAATACTCTTAAACGGTTGCTTAAAGAAAAACACATCTATTGCTCAAATGGTTAAATATCTCTAAAGAATATGTTATTACAAAAAACATCTTTCTTTATAAAACTTTATTCTGTTTAACGTTATAATCTTTATGAGACTGTATATTTTGTGACATGAGATTAAGCAACCGAAAGTGATTTTATTGAATTGATCTAACCGGATCACGTATTTCAGTGCTTCAGCAAACTTTGTTCGGAATTTATGACACAACTGATCAACCTGTTCGAAAACAGATACGGTTATAGCAGAATTGTATTGTCGCAAAAATTCCAAGTTACAACAAATGTACATGTGAACATCAAAGAACATTTTCATTTATTAAAATGTAATACATTCTACGTTGCAGAATTTGAAATTTGTAATTATAAGTATCAAATACAGAATAGATATACAAACTGCTTATATAGAACGAACTTACCACAAATCTAAGAGAAGAAGATTTCCGGATAAATAAGTCAAACAATAAGACAAGCAAAATTACTCTGGTTGAGAGTTAAATCATCACTTCATCAGCCAGAATGATGTTAAAATCATTTTAGTCCAATATTAATTTCCTGATTCCTCGCTCATTCATCCCGTCGTAGCCAGGAGGGTTAAGGTGTTCGATTCGTAATCTGACAGTGGCAGGTTCGAATCGCCATCGCACCGAAAATGCTCTCCCTTTCAGTCGTGGGGGGAGTTATAATGTGCGGTCAATCCACATTATTCGTTAGGAAAAGAGTTGCCCAATAGTTTACAGTAAGGGGTAATGATTAGCTGCCTTCCCTCTAGTCTTATACTGCTTAATTAGGACGGCTTGCGCAGATATCCTTCGTGTAGCTTTACGCGAAATTAAAAACAAACAAACAATCTTCGCTCAATTAATTTTATGTAGGGCAGTAGTAATTATGTACAACCGAAAGCGTGATGTGGTTTTTATTTACTAAACAAAAATGTTGATATCTTCTAATGACATCTTTCACATGTAAACTTAGAGAAATTTACCTTCTCATTGAAAACTAAAATTCTGGTTGCGTCACTTGAACCAAAATCAAATAACCAATTTTATTTATTTATTTATTTTAAATTGGAATAAAATGAATTTTATATTCACTTAGAAATATTTGTGTGGAACAAGTTTGTGTAAAATAGGCATTTAAACAAAAGTATTTCTGTTTGATCTATACGGGATTGCAGATTGAAGTTTAATATCTTAAAGGGAGAAATTGAACTTTCTTAATATTTATTAAAGTGGTAAATTTCAAGTTTAATTGTCACTAAGTTGTCATATTGATTTTTATTTTTTAGAAACTTCTTTCTAAGAACTAAGCCTAAATGTTAATGAAAGAGATTGTGAAAATGTTGTGTGGATCTTTTGTCATTTGTTGTTTTTTTACCTGTTTAACTCTAATGCTACAGAAGGTAAGCAAAATCGGTTGTAAATTTTGGATACCAATACTGCATATTAAATTAATACGGAAGTAATGATAAAATACAGTTTCTGTGGAATTATATTACCTTTGAACATTATTAGTTGAATGTACATATAGTAAAATACAAAAAAATCAATATTAGTGACTAACTACAGAGGGACTTTTATGAATTTAACACTTAAATGTTTATAATAATTGGGACAAATCTTCGCGTCATAACTTTGTAGAGTTTAATGAACACTCTATAGCATAAGACACTGTAAACAAAATTACCATATTGTGCGTGTTTCACATTATTGTCAAATATGAGATGCATACTATTTGAATATGTGTGCTTATGTTTTTGTTAGTTTTCTCTGTATAACCTTATAAAAACCAATTAGGTCATAATCAAGAAAGTAAATATCTTTAAATACTAACGATTGATATCATCAGTGCAACACATGATAATCAGACAGATTTAAACCTTTATGCTTGTGTCTAACATTCATTGATTGAGTGTAGAAGACTGGTTTGATTAAAATCCAATGGTTGAGAAAATTCATGAGAAACGAGGTGTTCAACACTTATCTTACATTACTGAGACCCCTTAAAAAATTCAGTCTATTTGAAATCTGCTTTAGAGTGTTAACCCAATTTGTTTTTTGGTGTACCTATTGGACTTATGAAGGTGGAAAATACTGTGTTTTAAATGTGTTACGTATGTTACAAAAAGATATACCTTTGATTTTATCCAGAGTTCTGAAAATATAATAATTTAGAGGTTAAAGTTAAATTACAAAATAATTATTGTTTTCATACTTTACCAGTATATGATGCGCATAGAAATAAATATTGTTAATTATTTCTAAATATATTCTTCTTTCTTCTTAAGCAAGCTATACAATGAGCTAGTTTTGAGTCACTTAACTACACCTAGAGACATGCCGATGTGTCAACGGACTCACACCACTATAAAGTTGGTTTCCATATCCGTAGTGGGGAATTGTTGTGTACCTTCTAATGATATCTTTCACATGGTTCTTTGTAATCTTAGGGAAATTTACCTTCTCATAGAAAACTAAATTTCTGGTTCCGTTACTTGAACCAAAATAAAAAAACCAATTTTATTTATTTTCTTTTGAAATTAAAATAACAATGAATTTTATAATCGATTAGAAATATTTGTGGTGAACAAGTCTGTGTAAAATAGACATTTAAAAAAGTATTGTTCTTTGATCTCTACTGGTTTTCAGATAGAAGTTTAGTGTCTTAAGGGCTTAAAATAAGCCTTATTAATATTTATTAAAGTGGTAAATTTCAAGTTTAATTGTCACGAAGTTGTCATATTGATTTTTATTTTTTAGAAACTTCTGTCTAAGAACTAAGCCTAAATGTTGCTGAAAGAGATTGTGAAAATGTTGTGTGGATCTTTTGTCATTCGTTTCTCTTTTACCTGTTTTACTCTAATGTGATAGAAGGTAAGTAAAATCGGTTGTAATTTTAGATACCAGTACTGCATATTAAATTAATATGGAAGTAATGACAGTATACAGTTTCTGTAAAATAATATTACCTTTGAACATTATTAGTTGAATTTACAAATACTAAAACAAAAAAAACCCTCAAAATTAGTGACTAGTGTTTTATTTATTTATCTTATGTTTAATCATTATTTACATTTAAGAAACATAAACATTTAAAATTTATCTTAAACGCATTCTTGTCAAGAGAGAAAATTTATACTCTAAGATAAACAAAAAGTAGTCAAACCTAATTCTGCATAATCGTCTATTTCTGTTTCCTACAACGGGTGTTAAAACTCGGTACTTTACTTGACAATGATCCACCGTGGGGTATTCTTAAACAGAAAGAAACTATGACAACATTGGCCAATCATAAATCAAAAATATTTAGTGTTACTTTAGAAAAAACAGAGAAAATGGATTTAAAACGTTGAAGTAAAGAAGAAAGAAAAATTACATATAATCCCGGTATTTTTAGTTTTTAATTTTCTAAAATATCTGTGCTCTTAAATTTGAATATATTTTTAATTCTTTTTTTGTTCCTTGTTTATGATAATCTGAAGTTGTTTCATTTTTTATACAGTTGTGTTACTTATTTCCGTGAAGTTATTAATGTTTTCAACACATTGTATTACAAAACAATGAATTTTTTTTATACTTCGTTTCCATCATAATTTCGGTAGTATACTTACCAAATAGAGAAAAAATGATATAATTCATTTTTATAATACATAACCAACATTACTTGGAACTATATCTTCATTATATTTCCATTTCAGCAGAAGATATTACATCATTTTCCAAATAATTCTCCTACCGTGATATTTATTTCCTGTTCCTCAGACTCAAGAAGTAGAACCTTGATACAGTCGGTGAACATGTCGTTCATAAAGCAGTTCGATTTGAACAAAAATATTGAATTTACTTAATACTTGTATCTTAATTCGTTTCTCTTCTGCAGAACATAAATAAATAACTAAAATATTCATTGTAACAGTGTAGGATATATTTCTGAAATATCTCTTTAGTATAATTATATATGAAGTATTTTCTTCATTTTATTTTAATCTTTCTGAAAGAAGCACAGAATATTCAAAGAAATAATATAAATATACCATTACAGAGAACAGTAGAAAATAAAAATTGTGAAATGTTAAAAAATAGATTCATAGTAACATAACTTCACCGCCCTTTTACCGATGGAATTATGGATGTATTTGTATTTGAAATTGGGGATGTAGAAGTTCGTGGAACTTGATGTCATCTCCGTGAAACGTACTTTACTGATATCTATTGATATATTGTTGTTATACGTTTCAATACAATATTATGACAATAAGAACACAAGATTAGTATTGAATTTAATAGTGAATATTTAAGAATCTTAACAACATTTTACTTTTAGAAGTAAAAAAGATACACGGATTTTCTCTATTTTCAAACCCTTTATATCGATTACTACTTTAGTACTAACTAATTTCGTGTTGGCCAATATTTTTGTAAGGATAGTTATTTTATATCTCGAAGGCTAGCCCAGTGTGAAACCATATAGGACGAATATGTTAGGTGAAGGCAATTTCAAATTACAACCCACAGAGTGCAATTCGAGAGCTGTATCCACTGGACCATTCGAGACTCTGTCAACTTATTAAAGTTCTATAATAACCAGTTCTTAATAATCACTTGCAGGATTTGTGAATGAGCGGACCCTGGTAAAGATTATAATAATCTTTATAGATCCGATTCAGACGAACAAGCTTGGTACTGTCGTAAGTTTCCACACATCCTTGGTCAGTATAACCACGTTTATCACTTAACTGGGAAGAACATTAGGTTGTTAAAAGCAATGTTATTAATACAGGAGACAGAAGTAATAAACACATGGTCTTTGTCATCTGCAAACAAAAGTATCTTTTGTAGAGTTTCAAAGTCTATGAACTAAGCTTGAGGTATTTAAACTGTTACTTGTAATTCTACGAAGTTGTTAAACGTGAAGTTTGTTATTACGAGAATATAGTATATCAGTAGATATGTCAATAAAGAGTTTAAATCATAACGTTTCAAATAAATTCTCTGTAGTTGTAATATTCTAAAATAACAAGCTTACGAAACCATCGTAAGATACTGCAGTGTTTCACATTTATGAAATATATCATTTCCCTAAAACCTGTTTAAACAGCTCGAACCAGTGTACAGTAGTATGCTGTATGTTATAAAATCAGTAAACATTAAAATAACATCATACAAAGGACACTTATATGATAGCTATTTGTGGATAAACAAGGTTTCTAAAGGCAGTTTTTGAATTTTTAAATTTTCATGTTATTCACTTGTATGTTATTAAAAACACAGAGATAAAAAAATATTAATATAACTATATCCATATATATAAGAACATGTGATAGTTATTTGTGTTGATAAATTAATTGTAAGTTCCAATTATATGTCAGTTAGAATCTTGAATAAAATGAACATTATTACAATTCAAGGGTCACTTGAGTAGTGAGACATCAACATTTATACATTTTAGTTGATTATATTTGTTACTTGCATAAGAATATACTGAATGATGTATTTTAAATTCATGAAGTTACATCTTTTTGATATATGTTTCCATGAAATACATAAATAGTTTTGTTTTTGAAGAAGTGTTTTGAATCATTTTCTTTTATAGAATGGGTACAATAACTATAGGATACAGATATTTTTGTTATTTGCACTCACTTTATTCTAATACAACATTAATATCTGTTAAATTTTTACTGACTTCTAGTTTTATTATAATAACATTTTCTGCGTGTTACGATTTTAGATTTTGTGTATATAAATGTGTTTTATCTTATCTAAGCAAAACGTGAATATTTTCTTCATATAGTTTCAAAATAATTTTATGGCTGCTTTATAAGGCATACACATATATCTATATATCATGTGGTAACTGTCATCCTTTTGTATTTCAATTGCCTCTGTACTTTGAAAGAAACCTTTAATTTATACTGTTTTGACTAAGAACGATTTTATATTAAATTGTAATTTATTGTGTTTACGTATAACCTTTATATAGATTTTATATTGTCGTCAAAACTAATACTTGCTTGAAGAGTCCAGTTTAACTTCCTGCATTTCTTCTGTTTCAAATACATCACATCTTTTAAAAAAATTCAACACTTCCATGCGATGTGCTTCATCTTTCTCAGTTATTTCTTCCAACTAGACTTTTGTTTTATTTTCCAACCGAGTGTTGGTGTTAATAACACTGCAAAATATTTTTTTGAAAAGTTTTGCTTCCTCAAAAGTTTTTGCTGATTGTGACAGGTACCTGGTGGGTATGCACAAATATAGTTTTGGTTTTGTTTCATCACGTAGGAACTATGGGAAATATACAGTTAACGTTTTACCGGCAATAACTTATTTAATTGCGTTTCTGTTTCTAATACGCTATTAAGTTCAACATAATGAGAACTGTTTTGCTCCTGATTTTTGTTTGTATTCAATGTCCGGTGCATCACGTTGCAGTGTCCAACAGAAGTCAAAAAGCATTGACGGATTCTAGTAGCCCTGATATCGTTTTTCCATTGTAACAATATCCTGGTGAAACCTTTCACTGTGTTCATCACTGACAGCACCGAGATTTGCGGGAAAGAAGCCCAAGTGTTAGTGGAGTAAATGAATCTTGAGTGACATGTTGCAATTCATTGTTTTGTATGCTTTGAGAAGTTTGTCTACCAGCTGAATGTCATGTGGGGCTCTATACTTGCCAAGAAAATTGTAAACAACGTCTTTAAAGACTTTCCAGCAATCTTTTCCGGCCCAACTAAGAAATCTTCGAACCGCTTGTCACTCATAACATGTCTGATCTAAGGGTCAACAAAAATGACCTCTTTGATTTTGGCCTTAGTTATTCTTGGGAACAACTGTCTTAAATAACGAAAACCTTCGCCTTCTTTGTTCATTGCTTTCACAAAATTCTTCATAAGTCCCAATTTTATGTAAAAAGGAGGCAATAATATCTTTTCCGATTCGACAAGATGTTCATACGTCACATTTTTTGTCCTGCAACTAACTTTTTACGGGGTAGCCAGCTCTGTCTAAAATAATGTGTCTCTTTGGCACGACTGTCCCATTCACAATTGAAACAACAGTACTTTTTATAGTCGAGCTGTAGTCCCAGTAACAGAGCAACGACTTTCAGATCTTCACATATATTCCAGTTGTACTTGCTGTACTGAATGTACTTAAGCAACATTTCCATTTTCTCGTAGGTTTCTTTCATGTGTGCCGCATAGCCAACAGGTATTGAAGGGTGAACGTTGTCATTGTGTAACAGAACAGCTTTGAGGCTTAACGTTGATGAATCAATAAAGAGACGCCATTCTTGCGGGTCATGGTCACAACCCAAATCAGAAAATAATACTTCGATGTCAACACAGAAACAGAGATTGTCAACTTGTGCAAAGAATTTGGTTATATCATCTCGGCTGTTTCGAAAACCAAAAATTTCGTACCTGGTGACAGCAATCACCAATACCTGCAATCTCGACCCCAGCAATTCGGCTTTTGCTTTTGACAGACCCAAATCTCTGACCAGATCGTTTAATTTTGACTGTGTTATGAGATGTGGATCGTCTGAGAAGCACGGTTCAAAATCCGGAACACTGCCAGTTCCCTGCATTGCAGTTTCTTCATCTGGTTTGTCTAAGGTTCATTCCTCTGGTGCTTTCGGAATTGGAAGACTGTCGTCATGTGGCATGGGTCTCATTCAAAACATAAAATGGTGTATTCACAGTCTTCTCTATATCGTCTATAGTTACACTGGGACTCTTAACTGTGCATTGTTTGTCTGCTTTTTAATACCAATATATGTATACATCTCATACCAGTGTGTAGTCCATATTATGTGAGCATAACTTAGGTTCCACAAAAGAAAAACAAAACGAATGTTTTTTCTAAGCTATGATACGAGGCTACATATTTATTTATTCATTAAGCTTGTTCTAAACATGAATACTTTAATTATGAGTCACACTGTATACATTTTGTAAAATAAGTAAAAATTTTAATACAGTATTTCTTACTATGCATTTTACTTGCAATGTATCAAGTGACTATCGATGGTTACTGTGGTACTTACAGTTTTCTTAAATTCCTGTGTCTGATCACTTTATATGTTCGTATTTTATGGATTATATTTTATCGTCTTTGATATTGGATTCTGTTTCAGTAGCAGAACTTATCATTTATCCCCTTTGTTTCTTCAGAGACAGACTGGAATGAACAAGTAGTTAAGTTGCTCGTCTCACATCAAATATGTTCACGTTTTATGCCGTCGAAGTGTTATAATCTGACGGTCAGTCTCATTATTTGTTAAAAAAAAGTATTCCAAAAGATGGGCGGTTATCATTAGCTGCTTTCTTCCGAGTCTTTTATTGTTAAATTAGTGACACAAGCGCAAATTATTCCTGTGTACGTTGCACGAAATACAAATCAAATGTTCGAAAGATTCCCAAGCAGAGTATACAACATTATTTTTCTCATAATGAAAACATTCTTATCAATTAAATCCTTTAAATTAAGCAAATATTATTGAGAAACCTAATTTCAATGAACCAGTAAGAAATATTTTAAGTAGTTTTAACACTAATATATGTTGTACATGAAGAAAGTCTCACCTCCTTAAATTAAATTTGCGTTTCTGGGTATTAATTTACTTGTTAAGCTTCTGTTTCAATATTTTTCTCCCATATCAAGATTGAGTATCTTACAGTCAAAGTAAAGCATTATCTGTTTCAGTGAATACAAATGGTGAACAGCGTTTGTAAACTTGCGGTCATGCTTTGAATATTTTCTAAAACTAAAGTATTTCGAACTGATTTGTTGTATTGAATATCAAAACATGTGACTGAAGTCAAGAATAAGCTGAGAGAGGCCAAGTAAATGTATGAATTATATACAATTAGTAAGACAGCCCTTCTAAACACAGAGATAACAAGAATAATCGCTGTACATTCTTTAAATTTAATTGATTTACAAAACTAAATATGGAAATAAAGGTTCGTTGGACACAAATTATCTTATGTAAAGTAACATTGTTTTTTATTCACTAATTGTATATTATGTGTCTAAAAAAATTATAACATGAGGTTACCGAACTGAACTTTTGACTGCTTCTTCACTATTTTAAATTCTACTTAGTACTTTGGAATGAAGATAATTTGTATGAAAGCTTATCCAACATTTACTACACTGTCTGTATGTGTGTAACAAAGTAAAAACGTTTTAATTTCCTAACATTCAAAGTTTATAGAGCATGATATCACTACTCACACTGTTCGTATCTGTAAAGTATTTCCTAACATCCAGTAATCTTGATAACAAACAATCTCAAGATCTTCTGAAAAAAATAGTTATCTTCAAATGATGTTCCATAGAAAATTTATGAATAAAAATAGGATTGATTGTGTATAATATCTTACTGGGGTAAAATTATCACTCTTGAAAGTAAACTATGAATGGCATGCAGAATTATCATAAAAACTAAATAGATCGTAAGTTAAATAAGCATCTTTTTCAGCAACACAACTTTCATCTCACTCCAGCATTTTCTGAAACTATTAATAATTACACCTTCACATCACATAAACCTGTTAAGCTTCTATATAAAATTTGGAAGTGTCCATTGTCATTTGGATTATCCTAATTATTTTCTCAGATTTAGAAGTGTTTTTATCTGAAAATTATAGAGGTGATTTTTCTTTTTCTGGTTGAATTAATGATTACATATTTCCTCTAAACATTCTAATTTATTACAAGTTACTCCTTAGTTTCCTAGGATATAACAAAAAAAAAGTATCCTGGTGTTATTCATATGGTTTTGTCAATTTCAATCTGGTTTGGAAAGTCTGCAGTTTACTTTCTCAATATCAAATCAAATGGTGTTTCCTCGACATTTTTTCTTATTGCTATATAAAATATATCTGTAAAACTATATTATTAATCACTCTGGCTGGACTTTGTTCTATTTGAGAAAAAATGAAGAAACCATGTGTTTTGCACATCTGAAAGACGTTTGAAAGAAATAGTTTAAAAACGGTTATTTATCTTAATTCACTAAAATAATATTTCCAGACGTGATTCTTGTTCAACATTAACAGACCCACAATAGCTTTAGGATTAAATGGTATTCCCACTATTCCGTGACAACAACAAACTGGTAAAGTTTTAATATGTGAAGGCTATGGACTGAAGTGAATGATGAAAAAACGTCTTCCACAAAATCAATTATAAGAATTAGGTATGGAGTGGTGGTATGTTTCTATCCAACGTTTACTTTAGCGATCAGTGTTTTGTAGACAAATTTATTTATTTTTATTTTTTAAAATATATATTTAGAATAAGATGTTTAAAATCCTGTTGCTATATTTTTCATCTATATTCAAATAAAAAGATTAGTTTAGTTAACTTATTATGACAAGATTAAATTAAATACCAACATGATTGTATGAAACTTCATCATATGCTTTAAATAATTGAATCAGAAGACATGCATCACAACACAAAGTAAACACATGAGATTTACTCTTTAATATTTTTAGAAGCTTAATGCGACAGACAGTGAAATATTTAACGGACTAAAATCATAAGACGTACATTTTGTTGGGAGTACTTCGTTAATAGAAATATAGGCGATTGTACATAACAGACTGAATGTAGATGATTTGATACAAACAAGTATGTTCTTTTGTTAAATTAATATTTTATGAAAAATATGGTCACCACAAATGTGTGTAAATCGTATCTGAGGGTTCCGTATCCTCATTAAATTTTATTTTAGTTTATTGTAGTCATTTAAGCAGATATATATAAAAGAATAGTACAAATTATAGAAACACCTTTAGTTATTTGCTCGTAATTGAATCGTGCTTTCTGAGTAAGACCCAATACAAAAAGTCAATAGAAACACATACACACCCATATATAGTGATTATCATATACATTTAAAATATACTTCTAAAATTGACCATTTTGAAATGTACTATCAAGTAAAGAAGTAGTCTGAAGAACATTTGTTACTTAGCACCTGAATAGTTAATATTAAAACATATCTGTCCTAAAGTTAGAACTGCAAAGAAGAAGAAAAGGACAACTAAATATCAGCCCTTGAACTGAGTGCGGCCACTCGTAACCCAATAATATGATTAATGGTTACACAAATAACTCTTCCTCGTACGAAGGTGCAAAGTGAGCTCAACCTAATCTCGCTATTCGAATCTATTTCTTTTTACAGCGTCTCAGGATGCTACCACTGTACACATATCATAACAATCGAAAAACTTTGAGAGAGAAAATGTTTCATTTAATTACATTATTATTTAAGTGTTTCATCTCATCAACCATTCTTAATACTTCTTTCTGTCACCTGTTACTTAATACAATAGACACATTTCGCTATGCAGTGATAATACAATAGTCTAGGAGTTCAAGAGGAGGATGTTTGTCATGGATTTACTATTACATACCAATACTAATATTGATGTTTGTTTCAGTAAAGTTTATATTTAGAAATGTTCATCACTTATGCTATTAAATTTGTATAGTGAAATTTCTGCCTATCCGCTAAAACTACAAATGATTCTCAAGTGTAAAATTCAACAATATATATATGAAGGTAAACACTACTATATTGTGAGTATTGTTGTGCAGGATGAAGTTTCCAAAACTACCGTTAATCATATAAATGAAAACTACGTAACGCGACAAGTGACAATATATATTATCGGTTTGCTGCAATTGGTATTGAATAAACCTGAAAAACTGCAACTCTGATTAATGCTTACCAGTCGGGAACGTAAGATATTTGACCACGAATGTGTGTAAATTTCGAACATTACAGGCCATTTAACTTTGACATATTCTCATTGGACATGATTTTTTTCTAAAAGCATAAAATTCCTTCTGTGACAAACTCGACAAAGACTGTTAGATACCCTTTAAGTGAATTGTTGCTCTATCGACATGAAATTAATTCGCTCATCGTGAACCCTCCTTAAGACTTCAAGGAAATTCCAGACCAGGAAAGCGACTGATATTGTTTGAAAGTTTGTCGGTCTTTTCTGGATAGGAGGTTGTTTGTAATAACAGTTCTTGTAAATTGTTTTATGGTTTGTATATTAAAGTATACTTGTTACAGAAAAGAGAACTGTGTTTATCAATCATGTTAGCTAACATCATAATATGTATGCATATCGCCATTTATTTAACTTTTAACTTTAAATTATCATTTAACTGCGTTTTAGGATACTTGACATTGTACTTCTTAAGATTATAAACTGGAGGCTTGTCGGAATAAATTTTAATACGTGACAACTGTTAACAGTACTGTAGTTGGATTATTTAAAACATTGGTCACAACTTAAAGAATTATTCACCTGTGATTCGATAGGTAAAATATTGTTTATATAAAACCAACAAAGTTAGAAATTAGTTTTATGTGTATCATATACCTAACATAACTTTTCTCTATAAATCACTGTATAACATTTTCTTTTATGTTAAACTACAGTATAATATATTTTTGCTTCTGTCAACCATAGTTGATACTGTTTTTCTGTTTCTCATAAACCTAGATTGTTATATATTGTTTTTTTAAACCACAGTTCATTTTATTTTAGCTACAGAGTATCATCTGAGTATATTTAAGTTTTTAGTTTTTCGTTTTCTTTCCTCTGAACGTGTCAATTTTTTCAGATTGTGGCTTTACAGGTTATGAAATACTACTTCTGACTCTTTCTATATGCATTTTTGAATCCTATGTTTGATGTAGCGATAATCATTTTCAAATATATGAAGGATATAATCATCCTTTCATGACTAATTATACTTCAAACTAAATATATTTCTTATATCTAGTTGTTAGAGTTTTAATTTGTTGGTAATATGTAAAACGAATTTGATTTCACACAAATCTTCAGAAAATATCTTTAAATGTTTAATACAGGTTCTCTCTGTTTATCTGAATGACTCAAGTGGTCTAAAGGTATGTAGCTGTAAATAACTGGCCAGAAAATATGGCGACAACGTGTCTTGAAACGAATATGAAAGGATAAGTTCATAATTTTTGGCGTTGAAGTTAAAGATTTATTTTGATACATTGTTATTTGATGTAGTGATTTTTCTATTAGGGATGACATACTCCAGTATTGTGTCCTGTAACAAATATATACATGGTACTTCTGAATAGATTTTTTTCATTTTCTAAAATATCTGTGACATAAATTTGAATTTGCTTTTTATCACTTGTTGATGATAATATAAAGTTGATTTGTTTTTATTTGTGTTTCTTTGCTCCGGAATTTGTTAATATATTTCAATACATTATATTAGAAAAACTAGAATTTTTTTGTACTTTTGCGTCGCAATATATGTTGTAATCTTACAACATTGACACAAATTGATATAATTTTATATAAAACGTAGTCAATAATCCTTAGAAATATATCTTAAATATATTTCCTTTATTTCGTGAATTCAACAGAAAATTGGATCAAGTTATAATTCCATTTCAAAATTAGATTTTACTTCCTTTTCCCAAATAATTCTCCCACCATGCTATTTATTTGTTGTTCGTCAGACTCGAGAAGTAGAACCTTGATACAGTCGGTAAACATGTCGTTCTTGAAGCAGTTCGATCTGAGTAAAAAAATTTAATATATTTAACACTTCTATTCTATTCTTTTCTCTTTTGTAGAACGTAAATAAATAACAAAAATTATTTATTGTAATAGAGGGTATTTAACTAACATATCTTCTTTAGTATAATTATTTATGAAGCATTTTCTTTATTTTGTTTTAATCTTTTAGTAAACAAGTACAGAAACATTAAATAAATAAGAGAAATATATCGCTTAAGAAAACAGTGAAAAAGGAAAATTGTAAAATGTTAAAAAATAGATTTACAGCAACATAACTTAACCTACCTTTTCAAATGGAGTTAAGGTTGTGGTTCTATTTGAAATCGGGGGTGCAGAGGTTTGTGCAACCTAACATAATCTCAATAAAACTGTCTTTACTTACTTTAATGATATATGTTCATATATTTTTGTTATATGTTCCAATATAATATTATAAGAATAAAAACACCAGATAAATATATAGTTTAATAGTGAGTATTGAACAATAATCACATTATTTTTATCGTTACAGGTGACATAAACATACATGGATTTTATCCATTTTCAACCAATTTATATCAATTAGTTCTAACTAATTTGGTTGGCCAATACTTTTGTAAGAGTAGATATTTTATATCTCGTTGGTTACCCCAGTGGAAAACCAAATAGGAAGAGCATGTTTGGTAAGGGCAATTTGAAATCATAACCCGCAGAGTGAAAGTCGAGGACTGTATCCATTAGACTTTTTGAGACTCTGTCAACTTAATAATGTTCAATAACAACCAGTTCTTAATAATCACCTGCAGGATTTGTGAATGAGCGGAACCTGGTAAACATTATAACATTCTTCACATATTCGATTAAGCCGAGCAAGCTTGGTACTGTCGTAAGTTCCCATACATCCTTGGTCAGTGAAACCACGTTTTTCACTTAACTGAGAAGAACATGAGGTAGCTAGAAGCAATGTTACTAATACGGCGGATAGAAGTGATAAACACATGGTCATTGTCATCTGCAAACAAACGAAAGCATGTTCTGTAGAGTTGGAAAGTCTATAACCTAAACGTGGGTTATATTATTGTTATTTAAGCTGTAACTTGTAATTCTACCAAAATATTAAGCGTTGAGTTTGCTAAAAGGAGAATATAGAATATCAGTAGATGTGTCACTAAAGAAATTCTAAATAACTATAATGTTGTAAAATAACACGGTTAAGATACTAGAGAGTGACAAACAGACTTACCATACAGATTTCCACTTAAAGAAAACTGTAACGTTGGTGAGTGAAAGATGTAGAATGAGAAGACAGTTAGATATCCTAAGCTTTTATACTTATCTGTCATCACCTGCTATTGCTCAATTCATAAGACCCGAGAGAATCATATAAATGTGGAAAAAATATCCCGTTGGAAGAAAAATTCTCATCACTGGACATTAGATGTGATTATTAATACATTCACGTGTTACTTCAATACCATACTTTCAACTAATTCCCATATGTTATTTAACACCGTAATTATATATCTCGTATCGTTGTGTGAAGAATAAAATACTTCATTTTTCAAACTGCTGTAACAGTGGCCATGTAGCAATCTAGAAAAATAACCTTAGCTTGTTGAATTGTTTTGCAGGAAGTTTTATTTCAGAGTTTCTTATTCATGTTTCTCACGATTGAATTCTCAATCTCTGTTTTCTCCAAGGTATTTTTTGAAACAAATTGAAAACAATTTATGTTTTTTATAATACTTGTGGCTCAGCGGCCAATATGTATGTTACATGTCTCCTTCCGTTTTGGGCCTAGTATGGCTTGTGGGAATGGTACTCAACTCCTAATCTAAGTGTGGCGGATTAGAATCCTCGTCCCACCAAACTTGCTCGTCCTTTCAGCCGATGGGATGTTATACGTAACAGTCAATCCCACTATTTGTTTGTTCAAGAGTAACCCAAGAAGTGGTGGTAAACGGTGATGACTAGCTGTTTTCCCTCTACGCTCTCACTGCTAATTTCGGGATGGCTAGCCTCGATAGCTAGCGTGTACCTTTGTACGAAATTCAAAACAAACAACTCTTCAATTCTGAGTTTCCTGATATATTGCTATGAAATACATATCGAATATCTAAACTATATTCTTCAAGAAATCTATGTTTTGGTTTAAATTTGTTCGTGTCTGATAGGATGTTATTCATTTTTTGGGTGTATTCATTCGTGTTCATTATGACTATAGCTTTACCTTTATCTGCTTTTAGAATTTTTATGTTTTTGTCTTGTTTTAGGTTTTTAATGGAATTAATGTCTCTTTTTGTAAGGTTGTTTTTTTGTTTTCTGTTTTGTGAAATTATGTTGATGGTTTTGTGAGAAAACTAAACTAAAAAACAACCTTACAAAAAGAGACATTAATTCCGTTAAAAACCTAAAACAAGACAAAAACATAAAAATTCTAAAAGCAGATAAAGGTAAAGCTATAGTCATAATGAACACGAATGAATACACCCAAAAAATGAATAACATCCTATCAGACACGAACAAATTTAAACCAATACACACAAATCCAACAAAGACACACGAGACGCAACTGAACAAATTGCTACTACAAATGAAAAAAGCCAACACAATTTCACAAACACTTTATTTCTACCTACGTAAAACCGACTCACGCACACCGCAAATATACGGCACCCCCAAACCTCATAAACCAGATTGTCCATTACGACCAATAATGTCCACATATGAATCGTTTAATTACAATCTTGGTAAATACATAGCATGGGCATTCTCCAAATATGTAACATCAGCCAGCTCATTCATCAAAGACTCTTTTAATTTCAAGTCTAATCTAAATCAACTTAATCATAAAGCTTTAATGGCCAGTGTTGATGTTATATCCCTCTTCACAGAAGTTCCAACCACTGAAGCCTGCAAGATAGCCTTAGAACTCTATACCCGAGACCCTAACCCAACTATAGACATTCCCAGTAACCAGTTAGCAACCCCAATAGAATTCACCACGATAAAGACAAACTTCATGTTCAACAACCAAAACTATATACAAACAAATGACCGAAGCATGGGCAACCCAGTATCACCAGTTTTAGCCAATATTTTTATGACACAAGTTGAAACACAAGCAATTAACACAGCATTACATCCACCACTGTGCTGGTACAGATATGTAGATGACACGGCTGCGGGATTCAAATCTACAGAACACATACTTAATTTTTTCAATCACATTAACTCTATACATCCCAACATTAACTTCACATGTGAACAGGAAGAAAGCAATCAAATATCATTTCTTAACCTCAAAATTACAAGAACCGACACACAATTCAAAACAGAAATCTACCGAAAAATCACCCATACTGGACTATACATTCCTTGGGACTCAGCACATGAAACAAAACAAAAACTCAACATACTAAACAACCAAATAAACACAACCATAAAACTATGCTCACCAGATAAAATTAACGATGAATTAGACAAAATAAAACAATACTTCATCAACATCAATAAGTTTCCTCCACAAACCGTAGAAAACATTATACGCACACACCTAGACAGAAAGCAAAATCAACCAACTAAAGTAAATATATCTCACGAATCAAAAAATCACGAAACCATATACTGCTGTATACCATATATACCTGACATCAGCAAACAAATAACCAACATTTGGCAAAAACTAGTAACAAAATATGACATTCCAGTTAATACGAAATATATTCAAAAACCAGGCACAAAACTGAGGTCTATACTATGTAAAAACTGCACTGACAAACACCACACCAACATTATTTATAAAATACAATGTGACAACTGCCACGACTTCTATATTGGAGAAACAAGTAGAAAAATGGAAACCAGATTCAAAGAACATAAAAAGTCACCTTCACACGTTTTCGAACACTGCAAGTCAAATAAACACAACATAACCATAGAAAACACTCAAATACTAAATAAAGAAACAAACATAAACAAACGCAAAATTAAAGAAGCCTTACTTATACAACAACATAAACCCAAAATAAACCAATATAAAGGAACGCCTTTATACCTATATTAATATAATAAAATAAATAAAATTATATATTCAAACATCTAATACCGCCGTCTACATTCCGACACTCAATTACACAACCCCTTTCAAACATGTGGTCAGCTTCCGGTCAGTTACCTCTTTCTTTGTGAACCTGACGATGACCGAAGAAGGTCGAAACGTTGTTCGCTCTTCTATTTAAAATATTTTCTCATCCCAATCGAGCCGTTTTTGCATATAATTTTCTCAACAAGTGGGTTTCTCAATATCATTGATTATTATTTCATTCACAGGTTATTCATTATTTTATTAGGTTATGAGCCTGCACACATAGGTACTCCGGTAGTACAGCGATACGTCTACGGATTTACAACGCAACAATCAGGGGTACGATTTCACTCGGTGGGCTCAGCAAATAGCTCAGTGTGGCTTTGCAACAAGAAAACACATACTTTCATATGAGATAAAATACATTTTTTACGTGTAAATATTTTTTCGCATAAAAGCATTGTTTAAACATGTGTAAATTATATTAGGAGTTTTGGTAAATAAATACAAATTTTCGTGCAAACAAAAGTCACACGTGCAAAATTATTCAACAACAAAAACTTAAACATGAAGAAAGTCATGTGAGCTGTCGCTATTATATTTGTTGTACAGCTTCATCAAAGACTAAAAGATGATACTTTTAGAGTTTGTTTTTTTTTTTCAATTGGATTAAGGATGGTTTATTCAGAGCATCAAATTTATAAGGTGAAATAACGTGCTGATACTTAAACATTGGTTAGGCCACCAAAGAAGATTATCCGTTTGCAGCTAAAGTTTTCTAAAGAATTATACGGTTCGACGGTAATTGTTGATTGTTAAATAACGCACATTATCTAGATATTATGAACTTACCTTTATTATAAATCGTCACGTGATATTAGTTTATACAATAACAATAGTTGATAATGCTCGATGGAACTTTACCGATTGGAAGGTGCTTTGTTTGATTGGTTTGAATTTTGCGTAAAGCAACACACGGGCTACCTGCACCTGCCGTTCCTAATTTAGCAGTGTAAAACAAGAAAGAAGGCAGGTAGTCATCATCACCCACCACCAGATCTTGAGCTACTCTTTTACCAACGAATAGTGGGATTTACTCTTACATTATAACGCCCCCACGAGAGAAAAGGTGAGGATATTTCTTGTGACAGGGATTTGAACCCGCGGCCTTCAGGTTACGGCTCAAACGCTTTAACCCACCTGGCAATACCGGGGCTGAAAGGTGCTATGCCAACCAACTGTTAATATAAATTCCATGTTGTTTCTGTACAGTAAAACTACCACCACACTTTTGCCTCGTTTTGTAAATAAAAGGTATTTATCTATTTATGACTTTCTGCAGTTTGTTGGTGCAGTTGAACGGTAACATAAAGGAATGAAATCAAAACTAGCATCCGAAATGGTAGGTAGCTGTAACTATAACAATGATATCATAGCCAAATTCGAACATAAGAATACGGCCTGGCTAGATGTCATCATAAGTATATGACAATATATGAAACACCCTAACATAAAATTTCCACGTACCGTTTTTGGTTCTTAAGTTTCCCTATGACTTGCCTATGTGTCAATATACCAGTCCAGTGTCTCTATTATATTATTTATTTTTGTAGCTATCCCAATCCACTAGTTTTTTTATGTTTATTGGTGCCTTGCAATTTTTCAAACTTAATTTTATTCAACAAATAGTTTTAATTCAAGTTTTTTAGATTCGTTTTTTTCTGTCTCTTTCTTTGAATGATTTTCATAAACCTGCTATATACAACATACTTTTGAACACAGTAGCTGTTTATCCATGCATATGAAAAATTTCAACTTTAGTGCATTATTTCGAACTTTATTATTTCTAAAACGACAATAAATGTATTCTTCAGTAAGAAGTGAGCTTGTAAACGAGTGAGAGTAGCCAAGAAAATAATGTGTTAGTTTAAGCGAAATGTGACAATATGCACTGAGAATTAATTTGCTCGAAGTGAACCTAGACCGTCGATATTCGGTTCTGGACCGGATATGAAACCAAGCATTTTTGTAAGTTCGTTAAAATTATTGTATATAATCTTGTATTTAAATACCATAAATTGGATACATATCCACATTTAATTAACTTATAAATTCAAATTTCCGATTATTTTGAATAGTAATAAATTAACCTGAATTAATCATAAGTCGTAAACTCTTCCGAATAAAACATAATATGTAACCAAAAATAAATGGAAGGCAGATAGTCACCTCCACCAAGTTTTGGTCTATTGTTTTTACAGATAAATAGTGGAATTGACTGCACCATTATAATTAGGAAGGGCTAACGCAGATAGCCCTCGTGTAGCTTTGCGCGAAAATCAAACCAAACCAAAATTTATTTGAATTCCATCTTATGTGATAATTTTGATTTTCAAAGTTTATAGAATTGACATAATCCATGATGTTACTCAAGGCAGAGCAGTATATTCTTACTTTATATTAAATTATCCAATTTACAAACAACACATTTGGATCTTGATGTTTTACTTGGTAATTGATCTTGGCTATAGCAGTGATCCCGGTCGCACTAAACATGCTTCTCCTTTCAGCCGTGGGGCATTATAAAGTGACGGTCAATCCCACAATTCGTTGGTAAAAGAGTAGCTCAAGAGTTGGCGATGGGTGGTGATGACTAGCTACCTTCCCTCTAGTCTTACACTGCTAAATTAGGGACGGCGAGAGCAGATAGCTCTCGAGTAACTTTGCGCGAAATTCAAATAAACAACAACAAAAAAAAAAGCTATAACAGTGAAAACACTCTCGTGTTTCTTTTGCTGCCACCTGTCGGTTTTTCCATACTTTATAACCGATCAGCAAATAATTTCCACCCAATGAAGTTGAAAATATTTTCTTTCACGTTGCACGTCTTTGATCAGGTCAACTATATTACAGTGGTGTTCATACAGTAACACATAACATCTACTTTTATACACGCTACTGTGATAATATTTACTTGTGTGATATGAACTTGACAGAATTTATCCTGATAGTTGACAGTCGCGTACACATATACTTATATGTGTACCCATATTGAACCAAGGAATGTTGAACTCGTTTCCAAGGATTTGCACTTTTAAATTTTATTTCCTTTCGCTTAGATACCATACAGTTCTCTTTCATCATTCTGGCTATACTTCCGAGATAAGACAGTTGACTTTTCCACTTTTTTTAAGAATATAATGAATGCAGTGGATTAAACATTTTTACTGGCAAAAATCAATATTTGAAAGATAAACACTCTAAAAGGATTCCTTAAAGAAAAAACACATTTACATCTCAAATGGCTAAATATCTCTAAAGAAGTTTTTATTAACAAAACATCGTTCTTTATGAAATATTATTCTGTTAAATATTATCATCTTCATGAGACTGCATATTCTGTGATATGAGATTATACAGTTCATAGCAATCTACGGCATTGGACTAAGCCCTTTGTGATATGGAACTACGAGTTTCGCTACATGGGAACAAACATACTGTTCAACAGATGTGAAAAGTTATGTAACTTATTCTCCTGTAGATAGTGTTATTTAAATCTTGTAGAAAATCTAAGAGTATATTATACAGGTATCATTTCAAGGATCGCGTGTGGTCTAGTGGTTAGTGTACACAAACTGTGCATCGGAGGATTGATTGTACGAGTCTCTTTACCACACAACCACTTGACTAACTTTGAGTTTATGGATGTGCTATAAGATTAATGGTCAAATCCTATTTGATTAAACAACAGTAATTTAAGAGTTCAACAAATACAATTGGCTAGCTGCTTTAACTCTAGAGGGAACGTGTATGAAATTCTGAAAGAAACAAAACTGATCTGATAATCACCAAGAATGATTTTATTTAATTGATCTGATTGGCTAACTTATTTTATTGCTTCGGCAAAGTTCGTTGAGAATTCATTACACAACTCTTCAAACTGTCCGGCAACACATCAGTTAAAATTTACTGAAATGGAACAATTGTTAAAAAAGACATTTATATTATTAAACAAAATTCAGCAGAATATTATTTTCACAACCATTTGTTAAAATCAAAGTACAGTTTAATTGCTTCAAAGTTGATACATTCTATGTTGCAGTATATACAATTCGTTATTATAAGTATAGAATACAAAAGAGAATCACAAGCTGTTTATATAAGAATAACTTAACCCAAACCTCCAGAATGATGTTTTCGTAGATTTAAGTAAAACAATTAGACAAGGAGAAACAACACTGGTTGAGAGTTAAATCTATAGTTTTTTAGCTATAATAATGTTAACTTTATTTGATGTAATATTACTTTGCTGGTTTCTTGCTTACTTCATTTTTTGTAGAACAGTATTGAGTCTACGAACACACAACGCTGAAATAGAAAGTTCGATTCTTCAAAGTAGACACAATTGACAGTCTTAGATAGTTTTGTTTTGAAACAAAAAACATCCGTTTTTAATAACAACATTCTTTACGAACTTTGACATGGTTGTTTCTAATCTTGTGTAAATTTACCTTCTTCTCGAAGACTAAAAATCCTGGTTGAGTCACTTGAACCAAAATAAAATAACCATTTTTATTGATTTTGTTTTGAAATTGGAAAATAAAATTACTCAATTAGAAATATTTCTGCTAAACAAATTTCTGTAAAATTGGCATTTAAATAAATACACTGATCCTTAACCATTACTGGGTTTATACGAGTTTAAACTTCGTAATGGAAGTTTAATATCTTAAGGTGAGATGATGAGCCTTCTTAATATTCATTAAAGTGGTAATATTCTAGTTTAATTGTCAAGGTGATTTTTAATTTTTAGAAACTGCTATCTAAGAACTAAGCCTGAATATAGCTGAACAGCTACACAGAAATGCGAGAACAGTTGACTAAAGAAATGGATTTCGTAAAATTGAGGTTGACACAGTACATCTATTTTACATTCTAGAAATAATTTGCAAGTGGTTAAAGAAAATAAAAAATAAAATAAAAGTAGAAAATGCGGAAAAAGAAACATTTACATTTTTATTATACATTTGTAGTTCTCTTACATGTGAGTAACACTAGTTTAATGTGGATGACCCAGGAATATAAGCATAACTTTTGGTATATATAGATTCTTTTATATAAACAAAAATACCACTTCTAGCTGATTTTTAGTTACTGCCACACAAACCAGTGCAGCATTTTTATACGTATAAAAAAAATTCACAAACGTATGAGATGCTTTAATTAGATAAAAAGATGATATTGACACTACCTTCGAGGTCTAGGTCACAAGAGATGATATTTCTGCAATAATGAGAAAATATAATAAAGTTAATATAATGGTACTACCAGTGTAATCTGTGCATATTTCATTATGTGACATTTTCTGTAATGTCTAGTTTATTTTTGATTCAGAAGTTCTACCAAACTTTAATTATCGAGATCTCTAGATGTAACACAAATTCACTGGATTCACTCCTCTTTGACCATTCTGTGCTCTGTATTATTCTTTCTTGGAAACGGCTGTAAGAGTGGCTAAGTAGCAGTAAAGAAAGACATCCCTAATATGTTGAACTGTTTCACCAGAAAATGTTTATTTGAAGGTTTCTTATAGTTGTTTGTCACCGTTTGAGTATGAATCTCTATTTTCTTCTATCCCATTTTTAGAAACAAATAACATCGAACAAAAACTACCTCTAGGAATCTCTGTATATTATTCATTAACTTCTAATTATTAAGATTTTGATATTACATATTTACCGCCGAACATGAAGCTTAACCAATAGTAACATGTTTATTCCTTCTATATTTTACAATTGATAGCTAAATTAGAATACCATTAGACTCTAATTACATAAAGATCTATAGTTGTTTTATGACTTATAGAATATTAAACTAATTTCTCTTATTACTTTTGTTTAGTCGACAAATTTATCTACCAGGTGATGATATCGAGAATAATGTTTCATTTCTCGTTATTTCTATTACAGTTACTAGTACTACAGTAAACGTTAGAATTTAAAAATATATCTTCCGTTTTAAATTAAAAATCAGCCATTTGCAGTGAGAAAGATAGTCGTATTACACGTGGATCAAACAATATATTAGAAATTTATAATTATATTTTGTAAGTTATGTTATCTGTGTTTCATTTTTTGTATCATAACGACTTAATAACATCTCTTACGAAACGTGGTATTATGTATTCAAACATCATTTAGCAAGTGGTGGATAAAAACTGATACATTTGTTAAGATGTATATGATTATTTTCTGTTATATTTAAAAAAATAGAAAATTATTTTATTTTGAAATTGTATATGATGTGTTCTGCGTTCTTTGCTGGATTTC
Organism: Tachypleus tridentatus; assembly: GCF_004210375.1. Lineage (NCBI taxonomy): Eukaryota > Metazoa > Arthropoda > Merostomata > Xiphosura > Limulidae > Tachypleus > Tachypleus tridentatus. The sequence continues at coordinate 13,459,379 of NC_134825.1, read as the reverse complement.
AATTTCACATTTTTTTAGCTGTAGTTTATTCCTCGAACTGTGATAAAGATTGTTTGTTTTTTTTTTTTTTAATTTCGCGCACAAGGGCCACCTGCATTAGCCGTCCCTAAGTTCGCAGTGTAAGACTTGAGGAAAGACAGCTAGTCATCACCACCCACCAGGAACTCTTGGGCTACTATTTTACCAACGACGGAGATTCAAACCCCCGACCCTCAGATTACGAGTCGAACACATTAACCCACCTAGCCATGTCGTGCCACAATTACAAGGAAATAATAATACGGCCGTTATTATGTAATCAGCATTTCATCTCTTTTTTACATCCCGTAATACCGTTAATATTAAATTAAAAAAACAACACCCCAACATTGTTAAAACGAATATATAACAACAGCTTCAGGATTGTTTCAAACTAACAACACCCCGGATTTACAACGCTAAAATCAGGGGTTCAATTCCCCTCGGTGGGCTGAGCAGATAGCTCGATGTGGCCTTGCTATACGAAAAACAAACAAACAAATCAAATTAATAGAAATAAGTACTCAAAGAAGTTTTAAAATTTTTCTTCCTCTTCTCCATTTTGTTAAAGTGAAAACGTAGAAAAACTAGAAGGATCACTCGAAAAATAATATTTACGTTGGTAGACAGTAATGTGAAATGAAACACCACACTCGAGGGAATGCATTTTTATAATTTTGTTTAAATGTATCTTTTTTTTATAATAATTTTATTGGTTAATTACTATTCACTGCTAATAAAAAATGTTTAATTTAGAAATTACAATTAGGTGAATGAATATCAGAATTAATGGTTTATTTGTTTCTTTTTTTAATTTAATCCAAAACTACACGAGGGATAACTGCTCTACACGTCTTTAATTTAGCAGTGTAGATTAGTGTGTGTTTTTCTTATACAAAGCCACATCGGGCTATCTCCCGAATCTACCAAGTAAGACTAGTCATCACCACTCATAGGCAACTCTTCGGCTACTCTTTTATCAACTAATAGTTGTACTGACAGTCACATATTAACGCCCCCAAGGCTAAAAGGACGAGCATGTTTGCAAAGGCAAATCGAACCCGCGACCCTCGGATTACGAATCAAGCACCTAAACCACCTCATCATACCGGGACTCAGTATCATGGGAGTGGCGAAGAGTTTCAAAACACGGTATCTGTCTTAATACATTCTTGTGACAGCTGGGGCCTAAATTCCTACTTGAGTGGATCCAATGAAGGAAGTATGAAAACAACAATGAGATATTCGAGCTTTGTATGAGAATGTGTCAATAAAACTGATACTTTCTACTGATGGCTCTTGATGGAATCCCATATTTAATGAAATATTTTATTGTTAATAAACTTTAAAATAATAACCAATAACAAAAAAGATATCTTCACTCAAAGCGTTTTATATGTATAAAAACGGTCAAGATTAAATATTCAGACATATGTACGTACACACACACATATTTTTAAATATAAAATACGTATTAATATATATAAAAATATTAAAATGTACTTTATGTTGGCTGAAGTTTCATGTTCATTATTAAACACAAAGCTACCGATGCTAGGTTTCTAACAGTATAATTTCACAAATATAACGCTGTAACTGACTACCACTTCAGTTTTCATTTGTTCCTTTGGTTTAGAAGGGTTTTATCTTGTGGGGCAGATTTGTTAAACCCATTTGTTCTTGTTATGATGTTAGTATGACTTGCCTTCCTATTTTTAGTTTTATTCAATTTATATTTGTATGTTACTTGAAGCTCATCGGGCAATATGTATGTCATGTTTCCTTCCGTTTTTGGGTCTAGCATCAAAGGTGGATAAAGTACTCTACTCTTAACCAAAAACACTATTCAATCACGTATAAAATATATTGAAAGTTCCGCTTCATCAATACACCATTCAATAATTCAAGATTCATCACTGAAGATAAATGCCTGTCTTGTCAGTTTTATTGCGTTATTTTTTTTCCTTTTGAATTACTACACTAGATAAGAATTCAAAAGAATCATATTGCTGCTCTATACTCTAAAAACAGTAATAAAAGTTTTTTTGATGGATAAAAACAGAACAGCAATGAATTTAGAAGTCTGTGTTTGGTTGTTTTCTTATTCATTTATCATTTTATTATAGAAATCGTGCAACTATTCAGTCCTATAACTCGTTGAGTTTGTCGTATGCTTTGGAAGAAGGAGAAACTAGCAGTAATTTATTCCTTCTTCAGCCAGTTATTTTCCTCGTTTGGTGATGGATGGTACTTTAACAAGTCCTCAGGAATTAACCTTCTGTTCTTGGTTCAAAGTTCATCGTTTAAATAGAAGACTCCATGTATTTTCATATGCCCTAGATGCAACGAATAATGAGAATCTAACTAATCAGGAAACAAGGAATATTATAAGTTTAATTATCAGTGGTAAAACACAGATAAATATTGAGTGTCCCTCTGACTTAGAGGTTGGAAAATGGCATCAAGTTTGCTACGTGTAGTCTTCCTGGGAAAGAAGCTCATCTCTGATGATCAATGGTTATCGTTGCTATGGCAATATACTGAGGTAACTAAGGGTAAAACAGTTCAAGAAGGAGATACAGTTGTTTTTGGAGAAGATCAGGGTACAGTTGTTGGTGTATTTGATGGTTCTCAAAATATGGAAGGAGAGCTGAGTGAACTGAATATGTGGAATTCAGCACGAGGCAGAAAGCAAACATTACACCCAAGTAAATGTGCTGATGAGAGATATCTGTACAAAAACATAATTCAGTGTGAAGAGACATTTTATGTTTAATGACGGGGTTGCTGTTTTCATAATGAAATTTGTGCTTAGACATTATGTAACAATACATTTATATTTGTGTAGAACCACAAGTTTGTAAGAACTATATGTTATATGCAAAACTTTTTTAAAGTTAAGCTTACCATAACTTTGTTACTCGCTTGCACTTTTTCATCGTAATCTTCAATGTTCTGATTATGTATGTTTTATGGTGTGTGTTTTAACATTGCAAATTGTATATGCCTTTATAGACGAGCCATTAAAACGTTTTACTACAAGAGCAAGACTTAGCTCATATTTGGCCTATTTCATATTTGTTTAGATAAACCTTCACTATAGAGAGTTGCAGTGACCATGTTGAGTTTTCTAACAGTACCATCACCTGTATTTTTGATTTAGTATTTGACCTCCATGTAATTGTCAAGTTCTAAATATAAAACTATTTTTATTGACTCGGATGTTTCGTACGTGAATGTTAAAACCAATCTCTTTACCAAAAAATAAATAAATTTATCTTTTATAAATCAATATACCCAATAAGAAGTGTCAAAATTTACTCATGTCTTAGTTTCAACTTCAGAAAACCTTAACAATCTATCGAGAACTTTCGACATATTTTAACCAAATTTTATATAAAAGTGTGTAATAAAAGAATAGAGAAAGTAATATACATTAATAAATTTGTTTGTAATCAGTAAGACTCAGTGAAGGTTTAATGTTTTAATGTTTTGATATTGAGTGTAACTGAACTGTGATAAATCGGTTTTCGTAACTTACATATATACAGATGTCTATATAGCAAACCACTATTAAGGTAGCATTTCATGGTGTGAAATTTTACACACAAAAAAAATACAGAAACATATACGCAGAAGTTTCTCTATAATTAGGTACACAGTCACGTAATGGGCTATCTGTGGTCTGTCCATCACGGGTATACAAACCTGATTTCTAGCGTTGTAAGTCTGCAGACATGCCGCTGTAACACTGATGAGCAACTTCAAAATAAATTATATATGAAGATTACCTTTGTATGGAAAGAATAAAAAATGCATAACAATTTTATCAGACGGTAACTTCTTCTAGTTGACTCATGACTACCTTAATATTCTGATCATTTATAATTAAAAGTAGATTCCATTTCTATGCATTGATAGCTGAAAAGAAACTTGACACATTTTATTATACTGATCTTTTTTTTTAAATCAGAATAATTTTCAATTAACACACATTCACACAAGTATCATTTCTTTAGTATGAATTAACAGAAGATGGTGTATTCTTCAGCTACGACCTCTGGATGGTGAAATATTTATTGTTTAGAGGGGTGCATGCAGTAAATGACAGAATTACTAAATCTGACAGTCAAATAATACAAACTTCTATCAGTTTTACATTGTTTTTCAAATAAAACTTCTTCATAAATTCAAAACACATCCTTTCATACGACAGTCATAAACTGTGGTCACAATTATTATTTGATGTTTTTGTTCATCGGAATCCGGTCCATGTTTTAAATCAGGTAGGGTGAGGTTGAGTGTTGACCTGTTCCTTCTTGGAATTATTATTTTGTTTGAACTGTTAATGAATCATAGGGAATTACCTTTGTTAAGTTGTTGCATGGTGTGTTATATTTTGTCTGATGTCCAAAGTTTTAATTAATATATCCTCTCCGTGCCATGCCCAATTCCTAAATAATAACAACTCGGATATTTTTCTTAGCTTCACTCACGGATAATCTAAACGTTTCTTACTTATATTTTAAACTGTGAAGCTGTTTTCTTATTAAGGAAGTTTCTTCGTTTTTTTTAACTTCACGCAAAGCTACACGAATGCTATCTGAGCTAGCCGTCGCTAATTTAGCAGTGTAAGACTAGGGTAAGGAAGCTAGTCATCACCACCCACCACCAACTCTTGGGCTACTATTTTACCAACGAATAGTGTGGTTGACCGTCACATTATAACACTCTTACAGCTGAAAGGGCGAGGATATTTGGTGCAACGGTGATTCGAACCCCGACCCTCAGATTAATCCAACTGGCCCTACCTGGCCTATTGAGGTAGTAAAATCTATATTTGCAAATACTAAGAATCAACCCACCAATAACATGCCTATAAGAAGCTTTTTCATTCCCCTCGAAAGTAAAAACGGTATCTAATGTCAATCATATTATGCAATCACAGCTGAAAGGGTGGAATATGTTCAGCAGCATTACGGTTCAAATCTAAGGTTTGCTCCTGTGAGGCCAGGCCCGCCGTTCGAACTCTAAGACTTATTTTAGCTCAAGTATAAGGATAAAACACCGCATGCCTTGCATACCTTTTTAAAATGTAGAAACACGTATAATCTTAGAACCAGAAGAAGAAACAATAAATTTTATGTATTGCATGGTTATAAGTTTAAAGATGTTTATACAGAGCTAAATATTTCAAGAACTGTATTTATAAAATTACAGAAACATTATATCTAAAAATAAATTATTTGAAATTAAATATATAGAATTAAAGAAGTGATATTTATGTGTTTAAAATAAATATGTATAAAGACTAAAAATCATGATTTCTCCAAATAATGTAAAATATAAACGTGTTCAACATTTGCAACATAAACGCTTTGTGTTTTTTTACTACTTTGTCTTTAAATGTTAATTTGCATTGAATTATTGTCAAAACGGTTTTTATATTTTCTCTCTATAAAGTCTTTGATAACTTTTGGAGGTAATAGATAGGCTTCCATATGAATGACGATTTTGATAATAATTATTTGTTTATATTAAAAGTATTTTTCAGGGAAGTAATACATGGGAAAAATTTTCGGACTCTGCTCTTTAATTAAGTTCAACTGAGGCCTGGCATGACCCGTTGGTCAGAGCATTTGATTCGTACTTCGAGGGTCAAACATGCTCACCCTATTAGCTGTTGGAGACGTTACAAAGTAACTGTCAGTTCATTATTCATTGATAAAAGAGTAGCACAAGGGTTAGAGGTGGGTTATGATGACCATCTGCTTTCGCTCTAGTCTTACACTACTTAATTAGAGATACCTTGAACACATAGCCTTTATTATTTTTGTGCGAAAGTAAAAACAAACAGACACAATACATTGAAGCAAAATTATATAAGACACAGAATTTAAAATCTTAATACGTGTTACTGATATAAATTATGATGTTGTTTATGTAATAAAAGAATTAGTATGCACTTGTGTACATGCAGATTCTGAAGACTTCTTTAGAATATTTTACTTGCACATGCTGAATGTTTCAATAGAATATTGCACTTAAACATTCTGAAGATTTCAATAGAATATTATACTTGCAGATCCGAAAGGTTTCTCTGTTGGTAAGATTATTGAAGTTCTCCTGTATAAAATTTTGTTGCATTACATAGTTTATACAGACACGTTTTATAAGTTTGAAGTAATAGCTCTGAACAGAATGCTTGGGTGGAAAAAATTTGCAAATGTTTCAAATCTGCAGTCGCTCAAATTTGAACATAGATACCTTCATTGGTAACTGGATCTAGAAGTAATTACATACAACTTCTAGCTTACTTTCTTTAAGTTTGTTCTGGTATATCAGTTTATCACGTACTGGAAATTCATCAGAATTTTCCACTTTCTTTAATCATAGTGAACCTACTATAAAAAATAGTAATAGTAGTTTCACAATAGCCTATAGATAAAATTATGGTACAATATACTATTATTATAGTTTTAAAATAACACACTGTAATGGCAGTGGTACTACCACGCAGATCTGTGTGATAAGTGAGAGTACAAACACATTAACGAAATTTTACGATAAAAAAATTGTTGCAAATACAGGTGAAGCCTTGTTTCCGTAAATTATATATTTGTATAACTGGACGTATTTTGAATCTGCATACTACATGAAGCGGATATGAAATTGATATGAAAAATTAAGTTATTTTATTAATAAGAATTAAAACATTTATGTATAAGTTACTTTTCTATTCACATTAACATTAACTGGGAGACGATAATATTAACCATAGTATATTTCACAAACTTAAAGCCACCCATTGACTCAGCGGTACGGCTGCGGACTTACAACACTAAAAATCGAGGTTCGATGCCCGTGCTGGGCAGAGCATAGATAGTCCATTGTGTAGCTTTGGGCTAATTCAAACAAATAATCATGAAGGGAAATATCTCGTAAACGTTGATATCGAATTAAAATTCTTTATTTACTTGCGATACTAAACATACGTTTTATTGAATTTCATCACAATCTAAATAAAATAATATTTCCATAATCTGCAACAAACAACCAATATGCTCAGAAAGAAATTCAGAATTAAAAACGACAGAAATATACAACTCAGAAACATCACCAGTGTCATCTGTCGGTTAACTTTACAAGTACAACTTGAAACTTTATTATAAATAAATATGAATATTTTAAATAATTTGTTTTGAAGAAATAGTGTAAACTAATATTTTCTTTACATCTCACAGTATACTTCTGCACATTAAAGTAACACATAGTATCGATTTTCTGGAAGGAGTTATGCTTAAGAAATTTGATTAAATTGTATAATATTCTGATACAAATTTCTGTCCTATTAGTGAATGTTAAAATCGCTGAAAGAGGGTTTCTGAAAAATGCATTTTTAGTCTCAATACGAAAAAATATTCCACTAGTCACCTTTTAAAAAACGAAAACATTTTATTAACAATATCAAGAAAAACTGTGCTGAAACAGTTTTTATCCTGATGGTTGTGTTTTTTTTTGTGTTCAGTAATTAGAAAACACAACTGTAAAAATAAACCACAAGTGTATATTGTGTTTTAGATTGGAGTTGTCTTTTTTATAAATCATGTAAAGAATTAGAAGTCGATTTGAAAATTCGTCTCATAAAGGCTCAGTAAAGATGGGAAGTTTGTGACAAGAAGCAAGAACTGTTACTTTGACTACAAGTTTACTTTATTTTGTATAACAAACTATATGTATATGTTGTAAAACATTATCTCATTTTTAAGTTATTGTTGTTATTGTATCATGGAACGTTTCTTGTTTCAGTATTTAAATGTTCTTTATATCACATAGCTGGTGCTGTAAGTATTCTAAATTTCTTTTTAAGTCATGTTAGTTATTCTGTGTGTCTCTTGGGTTATTATTGGAGGTACTGATCACATGGCTCTAAGTTCGAGCAACAGTGTATTACAGAATGCACTTCTATTTATCATTTCTGAAGTTTATAACTATTACAGTCGATCTTGCTATTCTGTTTAGAGTATGTAGATTATTGGTGGGTATTTCTTATTGTTTGTCCGTAGTTATAAATTAGGAATGCTGTGCCTAAATATAGTAAACTTCAGATCACTTCTTGAATATTATAAATCCAGAAATCCCAAGTTCATAAAATATGTTTATTATTTCTAACTTTTCAATGAGAAGAATTATATTTAATGTGATCATGACCAAACATTTTATGGTATATCTGGGATGTTTGTAATCTCATATTGATGGTGTTGTCAACTAACAATAAATATTAATGGCAGGAATAATACAAGTTACTAATTTCCAAGACAATAGTCCCAACTGTCACATTATTTAATCCAAAATATACTACACTCTTAAGGTGTTATGTCAACCCGTCTCATGCCTTTTTATAAATTTAATTATTATAAAATTTTAATGAAGATAAAAACCAAAACTTAATTTTATTCAAAATATAAATGATGTGTCAAATTTCTCTACATCGTAGGCATTTACACTGGGACTCTTAACTATGATTTGTTTGTCTGTTTTTTTAATACTAATAAATGTACACATCTCATACCAGTGTGTTGTCCATATTATGTGAGCATGCGCTGTAGGTTCCACATAAGAAAACCAAAACAAATGTTTTTCTCATGCAATGATACGAGGCTTCATTTTTATTTATTCATTAAGCTTGTTCTAAACATAAATACTTTAATTATGAGCCACACTGTATACATTTGAAAAAAAAATTGTTTTGAAAATAAGTAAATATTTTACTAAAGAATTTCTTACTATGCATTTTACTTACATTGTGTCAAGTGACTGTCGATGGTTACTGTGGTACTTACAGTTTTTTTTAAACTCCTGTGTCTGATCACTTTATATGTTCGTGTTTTATAGATTATATTTTATCGTCTTTGATATTGGATTCTGTTTCAGTAGCAGAACTTATCCTTTATCCCCTTTGCTTCTTAAGAGACAAACTGGAATGAACAAATAGTTAAGGTGCTAGACTCATATCAAATATGCTAACGTTTTATGCCGTCGAAGTGTTATAATTTGACGTTCAGTTTCATTATTTGTTGGAATAAAGGTATTCAAAAAGATGGGTGGTAATCACTAGCTGCTTTCTTCCGAGTCTTTCATTATTAACTTAGTGTTGTACGAAATACAAATCAAATATACGAAAGAATCCTAAGAATAAGATAAATTAGTTTTTCGCAAAATGAAAACTTTCCTTTCAATGAAATCCTTTAAATTAAGTAAATATTATTTACAAACTGAGTTTTAATGAACCAATAAGAAATATTTTAAGTAGTTTAACACTAAGATATGTTGTACATGTAGAAAATCTCACCTTTTTAAAACTGAATTTGCGTTTCTTCGTTTTATTTTCACTTACTTATTTGAAATAGTTTCAAAAACACCTAGAAATTCTTAAATTACAAAAAAATATTATTTTTTCACTTATAAAAGTTTACACATTTTGTTATTTGAACATGGTGGTATTAAAACTTGGGATATATCTTAACTTTAACCGATTTTATCAACACGAATCAGAAACAGCTAATTCTGTCGTTATTCGAGTACGTACAAACGTATAATTCATTGTATTATAGAATAAAACGGTAAATCTTTTACATTTCACATAATGTTTATATTTTAAATCCAGTGGCACACTACAACTTTAGATAAGCTATAGTAAATATTAAATTTAAAACATATGATTATTTGAAGGTTTAAATCTTTGTGCTAAATAGATTTAGTACCAGTAAATACATGTGTGTAGTAAAAATTATAATAAAAATGTATTATAATTTACTTGTTGAGCTTATATTTCAATATTGTTTTCTCCCATATCAACCACTATCTTGTTTCCGTAAAATCTTCAGTCAGATTGAGTATCTTTCAGTGAATCAAAACCGTTATCTGTTTCAGTGAATACAAACAGTCAAAAGCTTTTCCAAACTTGCGGTCATGCTTTGTATATTTTCTAAAACTAAAGTATTTCGAACTTATTTATTGTATTGAATATCAAAACATGTGACTGAAGTCAAGATTAAGCTGAAAGAGGCCAAGTAAATGTATGAACTATACACAATTAGTAAGAAAAACTCCCTTCTGCACACAGAAGTACCAAGAATAGTCGCTATACATATTTTAAACTCAACTGATTTACAAAACTAAATATGGAAATAAATGTCCTTTTTGGCACAAATTATTTGATAAATAGTAACATTGTTTTTTATTCACTAATTGTATCTTCTGTGTCTAAAAAAAATAATACATGATGTAACTAAAGTGAACTTTTCACTGATTGTTCACTATTTTAAATTTTACATAGTGCCTTGGAATGAAGATAATTTGTATGAAAGCTTATCCAACACTTACTACACTGTCTGTATGTGTGTAACTACGTGATAAAGTTTGTATTTCCTAACACTCAAAGTTTATCGAGCATGATATCACAACTCACACTGTTTGAAATATTTCCTAGTAACCAGTAATCTTGATAACAAACACTATAAAGGTCTTTTGAAAAAGAAATGTTAATCTTCAAATGATGTTCAATTAAAAATTTAAAAATAAAAATTTAATCGCTCGTGTATTATATCTTGTTGTGGCAAAATTAATTACTACTGAACTTAAAGTACGAATGATATAGAGAATTATCATAAAAATTAAAGAGGTCGTACGTTAAATAAATAACACATCTTGCATCTTACTTCATCTTTTTATGAATAATTGCACCATCACATGACATGAACCTGGTAAGATTCTATATTAAATTTCAAAGTGTGAAAATCAATTGTTGAAAAGATTTTACGTTAAAATTTTGATTTCTAATTTGTATACATATTATCTGAAATTTAGAGATATATTCCTTTGTGCAATGTAATTTCTTGGTTATTTGCTCTTGAACTACTTCTTGTGTATCGTTAAAATATTCAAATTTGTTGAATTATACATATTTAGCATGTTAGTATCCCATAAACTTTAGGAAATAAATTTTATGGAAGGAACATTTCATTTGGTTTATCCTTATAATCTTCTCACATTTCGGGATTGTTTGTTCTAATAAAAATATTAGAAATGATTTTTTTTTTTCTGGTTGAGTCAATGATTATCATATTTCCTCTAAACATTCTAATTTATTACAAGTTACTCCTTAGTTTCCTAGAAAATAACAAAAGAGGTATGCTGGTGTTATACATATGCTTTTGTGAGATTTTATCTGGTTTGTAAGGTCTGAAGTTTACTTTCTCAAAATCAAATCAAATCGTTTTTGTTCGACATTTTTTCTTTCTGCTACATAAAAGATATGTGTAAAACCATATTGTTAATCGCTCTGGCTGGACTTTGTTCTATTTGAGAAAAAATGAAGAAACAATGTGTTTTGCACAGCTAAAAGACGTTTGAAAGTAACAGCTCAAAAACGGTTATTTTTACTGATTCACTAAAATAATATTTCCAGACATACTTCTCTTTCAACCTTAATAGACCCGCAACAGCTTTAGGATTGAATGGTATTCACACTATTCCGTTATAACAACAAACTGGTAAAGACAATGGATTGACCTTTTAAACTGGATGATGAGAAAACATCATCCTTTTCGAGTAACTTAATTATAAGCATTATTTATGGAGTGGTGGTATGTTTCTATCCAACGTTTACTTTAGCGATCAGTGTTTTGTAGACAAATTTTTAAAATATATATTTAGAATAAGATGTTTAAAATCCTGTTGCTATATTTTTTTCATTTATATTCAAATGGAAAAATAGTTCAGTTAACTTATTATGACAAAATTAAATTAAATACCAACATGATTGTATGAAAGTTCCTCACATGCTTTAAATAACTGAATCAGAAGACATGCATCACAACACAAAGTAAACACATGAGATTTACTCTTTAATATTTTTTAGAAGTTTAATGCGTAATACAATGAAATATTTAACGGACTAAAATCATAAGACGCACATTACTTTGTGAGTACTTCGTTAATAAAAACATACATGATGGTACATAACAGACTGAATGTAGATCATTTTTTACAGAAAGTGAGTTCTTTTGTCTAATTAACATGTTATAAAAAGTATGGTCACCACAAACGTGTGTAAATCGTACTTGAAGGTTCCGTTTTATTGTAGCTTATTGTGGTCGTTTAGTAAGATAGATATCAGAGACTAGTACAAATTGTACAAACACCTTTAGTTATTTATTCGCAATTGAATCGTGCTATATGAGTAAGGCCCAATAAAAAAGGTGAATAGAAACACATACACACACACACACACACACATATATATATATTGGGATTATCATACACTTGTAAGATATACTGTTAAAACTGTACACTTCAAAATGTAATCTGAAGTTAAAAAGGAAACTGCCGAGTATTTGTTACTTTGTACCTAGATTGTTAATATCAAACCATATCTGTCCTTAAATTAGAACTGTTAACAAAATGAAAAAAAACCCTAAACATCAGCCCTTTAACTAAGTGTAGCCACTCCGTAACCCAATGACATAATTGGTGTTTACACATGTAAGTCTTTCTCTTACAAAGGTGCAAAGTGAGCTCAACGTAATCTTCCTATTCGAATCTATCACTTTTTTACCGCATCTCAACATGCTATCGCTATATTCCTACCATCACAATCGAAAATGATTAAGAGAGAAAATGTTTCATTTAATTACATTATAATTTAAATGTTTCATCTTATAAACCATTCTTAATAATTCTTTCTGTCACCTGTTACTTAATACAATAGACACTTTTCGCTATGCAATAAGACAAGAGTAGTCTGAGTTCAGAAGGAGAATGTTTGTGATAGATTTACTATTTGATGTTTGTTTCATTTAAGTTTTATTTATAAATGTATATAAATTATGCCATTACATTTGTATTGTGAAGTTCCTGTCTATACGTTAAAGCTATAGAAGATTATCGAGTGTAAAATTCAACAATATATATATGCACGTAGACACTATTGTATTGTCAGTAAAGTTGTGCGTGATAAAGTTTCCAAAACTACCATCTCTCATGTAAAGGTAACCAACGTAACGCGGCAAGAGACGCGGCATTGGTTTGCTGCAATTGGTATTGAATAAGCCTTAGAAACTACAACAGTGACAAACGCTTACTTGTCAGGAACGTGAGCTATTTGACCACAAACGTGTATAAATTTCGAACATTTCAGACAATTTAACCTTGGACATGAACATTTTTTGTAAAAACATTATATTATTCCACAAAGAACGCAGAGCAGGTTAGATACCCTTTAGATGAATTGTACCTGTATCGACATGAAATTAACTCGCTCATCGTGAACTCTCCTTGAGATATCAACGAAATCCAGACTAGATAAACGACTGATATTGTTTGTAAATTTGTCAGTCTTTTGAACATAGATCATCGTTTGTTGTAACCGTTTTTGTAAATTGTGTTATGGTTTGTATATTAAAGTATATTTGTTTCAAGAAAGAAAACCGTGTTTATCAATCATGTTAGGAAACATCATAATATATACATATCGACATTTATTTAACTTTTAACTTTAAATTATCATTTTACTGAGTTTTAGGATGCTTGTCATTGTACTTCTTAAAATAATAAACGGGAGGCTTGTTTTACGTTTTTGCGTTTTTATTTCGTCTGAAAGGGTTAATATTTCCAGATTATGTTTTAACAGATTATGAAATATTTATTGTGACTCTTTTTTACAATCATTTGATAGTCCTCTGCTTCATCTCACCATAATTTGTTTCAGTCTTTCAAATATATAAAAGATATATGTACATTTAATCATCCTATTATAACTGTATTATACTTTAAACTAAACATATTTATAATATCTAGTTGTTAGAGTTTTAATTTGTTGGTAATATGAAAAACGAATTTCATTTTACACAAATCTTCAGAAAATATCTTTAAATATTTAATACAGGTTCTCTCTGTCTATCTGCACGACTCAAGTGATCTAAAGGTATGTAGCTGTAAATGTGCTGGTCTCTCTCCGTACTTTCTATAACATATGCTGACAGCTACTACGTGTGAGCCATCAAGTGTACTAGGCTAGTTACAACAAATGTTTATACTTCTGTATGAGGCCATGGATAGCGGATAAGTCATAACACATGCTATACCGCTGTATCATCTGAATAAGCGACAACACTTTGAGAGAGAGATATGTTCCAAGATCAATGCTGTCATGAGAAACACAGATCCATCTCTATTTCCAAATTTACAAAGCTGAAAAACACGAAATACCTAAAAAATTCCGATCACACGGAACCAACAAAAGCAAGAATCTCATAACCACATAAAAGAGTAGCCGAAGGGTTAGCGGATGGTAGTGACGACTAGTCTTACTCTGCTAAATTGGAAACGGCAAGCGCAAATAGCCCTCCTGTTTCTTTACGCGAAATCAAAAGAAGGAAAGCCTTTCATTTTGATGTTCATTTACCTAATTGTAAGTTCTAAATTAACCAAATTATTTTTCTTAGTAGCAGTGAAGAGTAATAAATAATTAAAATTATTTAAATAAACACATTTAAACCAAACCATTAAAATATATCCCATAAGTGTGGTGTGTTGTTTCAGATTACTGTCTACCAACATAAATATTATTTTTAGTGAGGTTCTTCTTAGTATTCTATGTTTTTACTAGAAGAAGATGCAGAAGAACAAAATTTTAACACTTCTTTCACTACTTTTATCTATTAATGTAAAACAGTCATTTTTTATCATTCTCTTGGGCCTTCTGAATTGGCCAATAAGAAGTTAATTTGATGACAGATAAGTATAAAACCGTAGGATATCTAACTGTCTTCTCATTCGGCATCTTCCACTCACCAAGGTACAGAGTTTGTTAAGTAGAAACCTGTATGGTAAGCTTATTTCTCACTCTCGTTGGTTGTTATGATAATTTAGTAAGCGTGTTATTTTACAAAATTATAATTATTCAGAATTTATTAGAAACCAGTTCACAAAGAACCTCACGATGACCGAAGAAGGTCGAAACGTTCTTCGCTCTTCTCTGTAAAATATTTTCTCAACCCAAACGAGCCGTTTTTGCATATAAATTTCTAGTGGATACAGACCTCAACTTGCAGTCTGTTGGTTGTGATTTGAAATTGCCCTAAACTAACATCCTCGTCCTACATCATTTTCCAAAGGGCTAGCCACCGATGATAAAATATCTATCCTTACAAAATTATTGGCCAACCCCTAATTAGTTAGGACTAAAATCGTAATAGATAAAAATGGGTTGAAAATGGATGAAATCAATGTGTGTTTGGGTAACCCGTAAAGGTAAAAATAATGTGAAGATTGACGAACAATACTATTAAATTCTACACTAATCATTTGTGCTTATTGTTATAATATTGTATTGGAGCATGAAACAGAACTATATCAACAGATACAAGTAAAGTTAGTTTTGTGGAGATAATGTAAGACAATTTTCCATTCTTCTCATAAATAATACATTTCTATTATTTTTTCGGAGATTCTATACTTCTTTCGTGAAATATTAAAATAAAATTAAGAAAATGTTTCATATATAATAATAATAAAGAAAATATTTGAGAAATGTACCCCATTTTTATACTGTTATAATAAATATTTTTATTATTTATTGATGTTCTACAGAAGAGAAAAGAATAGAATATAAGTGTTGATTATATTCAATCTTTTTATTCAGATCGAACTGCTTCAAGAACGACAATGTTCACCGACTGCATCAAGGTTCTACTTCTTGAGTCTGACAAGTACAGCGCTAACTCCATCTGGAAAGGACGGTTATTTCGCTATAAATCTATTCTTTCACAATTTACAATTTTCATTTTCCGCTGTTCTCTTTAATGATATATGTTATTATTTATTTGAGGATTCCACAATAATATCGTGAAAATGTTCACATATAATTACACTTAAGAATATATTTGAAAAATGTACACTATTCTTATTCTCTTACAAAAAATAATTTTTGTTATTTATTTACGTTTTACAGAAGCGAAAAGAATAGGATATAATAGCTAGATATTCTTGATATTTTTATTCAGATCGAACTGCTTTAAGAAAGACATGTTCACCGACTGCATCAAGGTTCCACTTCTGGAGTCTGAGGAACAACAACTAAATAGCTTGGTGAGAGAATTATTTGGAAAAAGGAACTAGTATCTTCTCCTGAAATGGAATACATTATAAGATAACTTGTAACTTGATCCAAGCTTCTGTTGAATTCATAAAATAAATGAAATATAAATGAAGATATACTTCCAACAAATGTTGGCCGTGTTTTATATAATAAAATCATATGATTTTTATGTTATAAAGTTACAACTTATATTATTATGAAAATAAAGTATCAAAAACAAATATTTTTTTGTATTATAATGTCTTATAAAAACGTTAACAATTTCACAGAACATAGAAACACAGATATAAAAGAACATTTAAACAACTTTAGATTGTCATCAACGAGGAATAAAAGATAAAGTGAAATAAGTTCAAGTTTATGAGAACAGATTTTTAGAAAATAAAAAATACTAAAGTTGCTGATTATCATATTTTTAGTTCCTTCTTTATCTAAACGTTTTAGATCTATTTTTTCCATTGTGCTAATTTAAATGACGCTGTTGTCATATATTCTTTCCAAGAATGTTTAGCTCTGTTGAAAGAATAATAATAAGGACATTTTAGAAATTTAAAGTGTTAAGACGGTCATTATTTAGTAACAACAGTGTTATTCTTTCTATTTATCTTTCTCATAGCAACTACATTACCTGTAATAAACATCAGGTTAATATATAAGAAACGAACACTAGTATATTAACGGTGGGTTTTGTTTATGTTGTTATATTCATTCAACTAACAAATATGTGAAAGTTTAAAGTGCATAACAAATGATATTTAATTTAGAGATTAAAAGTTGTTTCTAAATTTACGCATGATAGGAAATGTTCAAATACGTTTCCATGAATCTATTAAATTTCATCTGCCCTCCACTTCTTAAGGATTAAACATATAATGCCACGTTTACAAATAGATTTTATTAAATTGTTATGATACATTTAATACCAGGTTGGTAATATAATAAATAAAAAATATTTATCAGTTTCAAATTCACTGTTTGATTTATCTTTAGAAATGAATTAGTTTTTCTCAGGTGACGTCTGGTTCTTAACTTGTTACTTCTAGTTTTCTTAAAATTTACCCTTTACTTTAGTACAAGGAATAGGATGAAAGATGACGAAAATTATAATATTATTGTCGATATTCTTACTTTGTAGACAGGTTTTCTTCTAAATATAACTAATAAGGAAGATAAACATCCTATGTTCATAAATAACTTACAGAAGAAAAAGTTATCTAAAGATATTTTATTCGATTCTAATAGTTCCAAAACTTGTACAGAAAAATAAAGATATAAATTCACGGTGTGAAAAACAAGTACAACAAGCATTAAAAAATAAAATTGTTCTTTATTGCTGCTTATCCACTTTTAAAGCTGACCTGCTTGAAGAAATAATTCTGTTTTATACATAAAAATAAGAAATAAACAACATTTATGACAGAAGTTGTCTCAAGTACGTATTAAAGTAGGATGTGAATATAATAATAACCACAAAATCACAGCTTCAAGTCGGTAAAACATCAAACAGGAGTAATTTTTTCCATATGTTTACATTTCTATCAGGCCCTGTGAGTTAAGTAATAGATGAATGATTTGATGACAGAAAAGTATAAAACCCCAACGATATCTAACTATTTTCATATTCTGGTTCACAATCCAGCAATATTCTATAATCAAATTTTAGTGAGTCAATTTTTAATATTTTGGCAGAATTGCACGTTACAGGTTTAAAGAAACCCAAAGTATATTATGCTCTCATTCTAGAGCTCTAAACTTTATATAAATGTTATTTCGTTTATTTGCATATGATAATGACAGTGTATTTATCACCATTTTTGATATTTTCATATTTGAAAGGTAATTCATTTCAAAGGAATAGGTTGCTAAATTTATGTATGCAATTTACGGGAGTAAATTTTTGAAGCCTCTGGGCTAAACTTATTTCTCTGTTTCGTTGTATTTGTGGTGTTATAAGGTTATATTCTGACGTGTTAAAGTTATTTAACTTCTACACTAATATTAAATGTTTTTGATAGCGTATCGTTATAAAAATGTTTAATATTGTCAGTTTTATCGGTTAAAAAGTTCTATATCCATGTGTTTATAGTTTCATTAATATTTTCCTATTTTAATTTATATTTGATGGCATTATATCAGTCCCTATCAAATCCTTTTTAACATCTAAAAATACATCTAATGTGGCTTGATTATTATTAAATTATTTACACAGTTAATACAGTGTAACATTATAAGTCTGATTGATGTTATTTTTTCCATAAGATTACAAAGATAACGTAACAAACTAATGGAGCTAAAATTTCCTGGATTTAATCTGTTTATTTGTTTTATAGATATTACAGTGATTATTGCTTTTTTCCACGTGGCTAGACAGTAGCCAGTTAATAATGACAGATTAACGTTTGTTACGTGTATATTGTTTTTTTATATACTGTTTTTGTAACAGGAAAGAAACACAACAAAATGTAACTTAACAAACGAATCTCGGTAGGATTGGAAGGAGTGTAAAGCATTGAAATGAAGTTATATAAGCTGATCAAGAAATATCAGTCAATAATTAGACAGATGGAGAGAAAATATGGTGACGACGTATGTTTAAACGCACATGAAAGGATAGATTCATAATTTTTTGTGTTAGAGTTAAAGTTAGAGATATATGTATATAATTCACTCATAGAAACCACGAAATACGACATCAAAAGAAAAAATGAATAAGATATTTAATATTGTGTAACTTGTAAAAATATATATACAAAGTACTTCTGAATGTTTTTTAACTTCTAAAATATCTGTGCTCATAAATTTGAACTTTATCTTTTTATTCCTTGTTGATGATAATCTAAAGTTGTTTATTTTTTTAAAATCTGTGTTACTATGCTCTGTGAATTTATTAATATTTTTCAATAAATTACATTGCAAAAAATTTCAATTTTTTGGTACTTTGCTTTCATCGCATGATAGGTGGTAATCTCACAATATAAAGAGAAATTGACTGTAATTTACTTTTATAAAACATAGCCAACAATCCTTAGAAATATATCTTTAAATATGCTGCCTTTATTTCATGAATTGAACAGAAGATTGGATCAAGTTATCAAGCTAACATATTCCATTTCAGCAGAAGATATTACTTCCTTTTTCCAAATAATTCTCCCACCATACTATTTAATTGTTGTTCGTCAGACTCAAGAAGTAGAACCTTGATACAGTCGGTGAACATTTCGTTCTTGAAGCAGTTCGATCTGAACAAAAAGATTTAAGATATTTAACACTTATATCCTTACTCTTTTCTCTTCTGTGAAACATAAATTAATAACAAAATTAATTATTGTAACAGAATAGGGTATATTTCTAACATATCTTCTTTAGTATAATTATATACGAAACATTTTTTTTATTTTATTTTAATCTTTCAAGAATCAAGTACAGAATCTTCAAGGAAATAACAGAAATGTGTTATTTATGAGAACCACAGAAAATTGTAAAATGTGAAACAATAGATTTATATCAACGTAACTTTACCGTTACCGGTGGAGCCTAAGGCTATGGTTCTATTTGAAATTGGAGGTGTAGAGGTTTCTGGAACCTGACATCATCTTGATAAAACTATCTTTACTTACTTTACTGATATATTTTGATATAGTTTTATTATATGTGTCTATGTAATATTAGAAAATCAAGAACACAAGGTTAGTATAAAATTTAAGAGCAAATACTGATCAATTTTCACATTATTTTTATCGTTACAGCTCACACACGTACACGGATTTCATCTATTTCCACCCAGTTTTTATCTCTTTATACTTTAGTCCTAAATAATTTGGTGTTGACCAATATATTTGTAAGGATAGATATTTTATACCTCGGTGGCTAGCCCATTGGAAAACAATATAGGACGAATATGTTAGGTAAGGGCAATTCCAAATCACAACCCCCAGAGTGAAAGTCGAGGGCTGTATCCACTGGTCTTTTTGAGACTCTGTCTAGCTATTAAAGTTCTATAATAACCAGTTCTTAAAAATTACCTGCAGGATTTGTGAATGAGTGGAACCTGGTAAACATTATAACATTCTTCACAGATTCGATTCAACCGAGCAAGCTTGGTACTGTCGTAAGTTCCCATACATCCTTGGTCAGTAAAACCACGTTTTTCACTTAACTGGGAAGAACATGAAGTTGTTAGAAGGAACGTTAATAATACAGCAGATGGAAGTGATAAAAACATGGTCATTGGCATCTGCAAAGAAACGAAATAATGTTTTGTTGAGTTTGAAAGCCTAAAACCTAAGCGTGAGTTATGTTATTGTTTATTAAACTGTTATTAGTGATTCTGCAAAAAAAATAAGCGTTAAGGTTACTGTAACGAGAATATAGAATATCAGTAGATATGTCACCAAAGAGTTTATATCAAATTGGTTTCTAATAAATTCTGAATAATTATAATGTAAAATAACACGCTTATAATACCATCATATCAACCCACGAGAGTGAGAAATAGGCTTACCATACAGATTTCTAGTTAAAGAACACTGTGATGTTGGTGAGTGGAAGATTCTGAATGAGAAGACAGATATCCTAAGCTTTTATATGTATCTGTCATCGGATTAACCTGTTATTGCTCAATTCAAAAGACCCAAGAGAATTATAAAGAAATGGAAGAAAATGTCACCCGAGAAGAAAGTTTCTCTTCTCTGGTCTCTAAATGTCATTATTAAATCATTCACGTCCTAGTTCAATACCATACTTCCCACTAATTCCCAAATGTTTGAAACACCATAATTACATTTCTCGTATCGTTGTGTGAAGAATTGAAGTACTTCTTACTTGGAAACTGCTGTAAGAGTGGCTAAGTAGCAATAAAGAAAGACAACCTTAATATGTAGAACTGTTTTACCAGAAAATTTTTATTTGAGAGTTTCTTATAGTTGTTTGTCACGATTTGAGTGTAAATCTCTATTTTCTTCTATCCCATTTTTAGAAACGAATAGCATCGAACAAGAACTACCTCTGGGAGTCTCTGTGTATTATTTATTTACTTCTTATTATAAAGAGTTTGATATTACATTATTACCGGAGAAGCACGAAGCTTATTCAATAGTAACATGTGTATTTCTTCTATTTTTACAATTGATTATAGCTAAATACCATTAGATTCTAATTACATGAAGATGTACAGTTCTTTTATGACTTACAGAATATTAAATTGATTTTTCTCATTACTTTTATTTAGTCGCCGAATTTATCTATAAGGTGATGATATCAAGAATAATGTTTAGATTTTCGTTATTTCTGTTACAGTTACTAGTACTACAGTAGACATTAGAATTAAAAAACAATATTTCCCATTTTAAATTAAAAATCAGCCATTTAGTCGTATTAAACTTGAATCCAATAATATATTTAAAAGTTTATTTTATAAAGTATGTTATTTATGTTTTATTTATTGTATGATATCCACTTAAGAGCATCACTTATTATGTAATCAGCATTTCATTCGTTTTAAATTCTGAAATGGCGTTAATATTAATTAAAAAAAACGACCCAAACATTGTTAGATTGTTTTTCGCACAAACCTACTCGAGGGCTATCTGTGCTATCCGTTTCTAATTTAGCAGTGTAAGACTAGAGGGAAGGCAACCAGTCATCACCACCCACCGCCAACTCTTGGGCTACTCTTTTACTAGCGAATAGTGAGATTGACCGTAATATTATAATGCCCGTACGGCTAAAAGGGCGGGAACATTTGTAGCCACCGGGGAGTCGAACCCGCGACCCTCAGTTTACGAGTTGCCCGCCTTAAGACGCCTGGCCATGCCGGGCCAACATTGTTAGAACGAACATACAATAGTAGCTTTATGATTGTTTTAAATTAATAGAAATAATTTCTGGAAGAATTGTTACAAATTTTGTTCTTCTTCTACATTTGTTCCAGTAAAAACATAAAATTATTAGAAGGACCACACTAAAAATAATATTTACGTTTGTCGACAGTAATCTGAAATAGCACACCACACTTATGGGGATGCATTTTAATAATTTCGTTTAAATGTGTGTATTGTAAATAATTTTTAGGTTAATTACTTTTAACTGCTAATAAAAAATGATTAGTTTATAGCTTACAATTTGGTGAATGAATATCAGAATTAAGGGTTTGTTTGTTTGTTTAAATTTAGTGTAAAGCTACACCACAGATATCTGAGCTAGTCTAAGAAAAGATATATATTTGGTCAAAACGTTTTATATGTATAAAAACTGTCAATATGGAATATTCAGACATATATATACACGGAAATTAATAAAATATATTAAATATGTGAACTGAAAAACTGATACGATGTAAACTGAAACTAAATAATTTAAATATTTATGCTTTTGCAGCAAATCTACATCGGTTAATCTGCTGTGTCTCCTGATGAGAATAAAAGCCTGATTTTGGCGGTGTAATTTCGTAGACTAACCGCTGTCCCAGTAGTGTTAATATTTTAAACGACCTAATAAACATGATTGTTATTAAATATCAAAATCGAATGAATGAAATAATTTGAATACAACGTAAAGATACTTATCGTAATTATTTAAGTTCTGTTTGATTTTAATAAAACAATATTTTGTCAGTTGTATTTGAGAATGAAAGAACGTTTTGTGTGTTTTTTGTTATGCACAAAGCTACAAAAAGAACTATCTGTGTTCTGCCAACCTCGTGTATGGAGATCCGGTTTATAGAAGTATAAGTCCTCAGATGTACCACTGTTCCTTCGGGGGAAGAGAAAATCTCATCTTTATTGAACATAGTTCCAATATAAATACTTGAGAAAATCAGTTTCTAATTAATCTAAATTAGATTGTATCATATACATCAGACAGATTTGATATAATTTTTACAGACGTCACTAAAAGTATACGATTTACAGTATTTCTTTTTACGATAAAGAGTTCTTTAAACCCAGTACGACAGGAGACATGTAACAAAGAAAATGTTTAAGAAAATAAAACTTAAGTTTGTTGAATTACTTCTAAAATTTGTTCAGGTATTTCATTGTTATAAATTTTCAAATCTGTTTATTTATTTATTTATAGCTCTAATTACTTTTTATAATTGACTTTGGACGAGTCTGTGATTTAATATGTTACGTATTACCATTTGAAACAGCCTGAAAGTTGAATTTAGAAGGTAATTGAATGTCGATACGTACTAAATGTAAAATACGTAACAGCATGCTTAAAAGTAATCCTGTATTTTATATACATGATTTAGCATAGTGATTTCCAATTGGGAATATCAACTTTTGTGTGTGGAAGTCATGAAATTAACCACCTATCATTCCATTGAAACGATCTCACAAAATAAACTGGAAAAATCAACCTTAGTATGTATATTTCCGCCTCTCGAGACAGTAAATGTTATGATTACTAGTATATTCAAGTCGTAATTCACAATAGTAATTCAGATGTACTCCCAAGTGTTTATGGAAATAATAATTAGTGTTTTATATCATTATGTGATGACGTGTCATTCTATAGCAACTCATTTTTTTTTTTCAGAATTGTTTTTAGATTATCTTAGTATTAAGAAACCAACGCCAATCTATTGAAGTGTTTTTTCCTTGACGAATTTTATTACTGACAGTTATTTGTATTTAGTGGTCAAGTATAAATATTTTTTTCTCTATATGTATTTTAGAAACGACTGGATCCCCACATCAACAGTCTTAGGGAAGGTGTATCATCTGTGAGAAATCAATCAACTAATAAGTATTGATAGTTTGATGTTATGTGGCTCAAATTGTTTTCAACAGTAACATATGTATCTCTAATCTCTTTATAGTTTATTATGAATAAATTTGATTTTAAATAAACTTGGATTATCTAAAAATCTATACTGGTTTTCAAACTTATAGAATATCAAACCAATTATTTTTATTCCTTTTTCATATTTCACAAACATTTGAAGAAGTGATGTCAACCAGAAAACAATTTATTTATTCGTGACTCTTTGTTGAGCTTATTTTATTAAAATAAAGGTAAGAATTAAAAAATATATTATACCAATTTAATGTTAAAAAACAACAATTTCCAAAGAGAAATAAATAAATGTTAACAGTAAAATCAAACAGTTTATTTCAAACTGATAATTGAACGCTATCAATTTTATTTCATGTATCATAAGAAACTAAAACAACTAGTTACTATATGATGTTTTAAGACTTTAATCCTTTAATAAGTAGAAGTTTAAAGATGTTTAAGATATTTATTGTGACTTATTTGAATATTTATTATCATATTTACACGTTCAAAACAGATTTTATTGCGAAATTGTACATACGATGTTGTTCACGTAAAACTTTCAAATACTTATAAGTTAAAGTGAATATAACTATTCAAACAATATCCTTTCACTTAGACGTAATATATTAGCATTTGTTTCTATGATTTTACTTTGACGTTCCTTTAGGTACTGTAGTAACTACAAACAAATTAGAAAGATCGAATAAAACTGTCATAATTATGCTTATAAATAATCCTGTTCTAGTCTGCTTTTATTGCTAAAATTCTACTGTTATGGATCATTTAAAATCGCTAAACATTCTTTTAATACTTATATAACAGAAGTTTCGTGTTTGTTTTAGATTTCAAAAGATACCACTGAAATGTGGTTAAATTACTGTTCTACTTCATCTTTTTTGTTATAGTAAAACAAACAGTATATATAGGAGGAACACACTAAAATATTTTATGTATTATACAGTAATGTGCATTAGGAATTAGACTTGTGAAACTCATATTTACGTTTTGATATAAATGTTTTTGTTTTTTCAAAATTTAATGGTGCATCACTCTCCACGGCCACTTAAAAATACCTGTGGACTAAAAAACCTAGGACTGGTGGGAAAAAGTCATAAATTGGGAACAACATACTATTATAAGAAACTGTATTTGAAATAATAGATTTTTCTAAAAGCTGAGACTTGAATCGTTCTTTGAGCGGAAGCAAAGAAGTAATTTGTAAGGATAAAACCGATGATTTTTAACATAATGAAAGGTAAAATATTTATTATTTCTTATTGTCGACTAATCTTGGAAAGGCAGTAACTATCATTAGCTTTGATATATACTGGCTAGCTCAGAATAAGTGCATATAGAAACCGTTAATGTACTCGTTCATTTTCAAAAAACAAAGTCAGGAAAAGAGAGATGGAAAGTGAATCGTAACTGCATAATACTGAACATAATTAAGTATTCCAAAGTGATATATTGATTATTCCGTTGTTTCTGTTTATACGCGCTCCTCTAGTGTCTCAACGGTATTTCTGCGGACTTACAACGCTAAAAAACCGGGTTTCGATAACCGTGGTTGGGCAGAGCAGAGATAGCCCGTTGTATAGGTTTGTGCTTTATTCAAAACAACAACAACTCTTTATACGTACACACGTATGTATTTTCAATTATAAAATATGTATTAATATGTAAAAGAATTATTAAAATGGATTTTATGTTGTCTCAAGTTTGATGTTGATATTTTATGTGTTTATTATTAAACACCAAGCTACATAAAGGTATTGAAGCCAGGTTTCTAACAGAATAATTTCTCAAACATAACGCTGTGCTGCAGGCACGATGGTAATTGAATATCAGCTCAGTTTTCCTTTAGTTTACATGGGTTTTATTTTGTGAGCCACATTTCAAACTCATTTGCCTCTGTTTTAATGTTAATATTATTTGCCTTCCCTAATTTAGTTTCAATAAATTTAATATTTTTCTGTTACTTTCATCTAATCGGCCAAATGTATGTTATGTTTCCTACCGTTTTGGACCTAGCATGGCAGGTGGGTAAGGTACTCTACTCTTAATCTAAACATGGCGGCTTCGAATCTTTCTTCCCCCAGATCTGCTCCTTATTTCAGCCGATAGGACGTTATATGTTCCAATCTATCTCAGTATTCCTTTGTACAAGAGTAACCCTAGAGCTGGCGATGAACAGTGATGACATGCTACCTTTCACTTTCACTGCTAATTTACGGATGGCTGGAGCCGATAGCTCGCGTGTACCTTTGAACAAAGTTAAAAACAAACAACCTTCTATTTCTAATTTCCTGATATATTGCAATGAAATACATAACGAATATTTAAACTATATCCTGTAAAAAAATCTATATTTTTTTTCGATTTGTTCTTTGTCGTATAGACCTGCGTGATAAACATGTCATTCATTATGTTATTGTTTCATCAGTGTATTTTCACACACACACATATATATATCATATATGTAAGCTAAAATATTTATTTTATTTGTAATTCTCTTTCTCCTTGTCGAAACACTATTTAAACATATGTAAAATATATTAAAAGTTCTGATAAATCAAGACACCATTTCGTGCAAATAAAATTCACACGTGCAAAGTTATTCAATAACAAAAGCTTAAATATGAAGAAAGTCATGTGAGCCACCGGTCGAACATTTGTACTACAGCTTTATCTAAGACTAAACATGGACGTTTATAGTTTTTTTTTCATTTGAATCATAGATAGCTTATTTAGTGCATAAAATTTATAAGGTGAAATAACTTGCTCATACACAAATATTGTTTAGGCCAATCAATGTAAATTAATCGTTTCTAGCTAAAGTTTTCTAAAGAATCAAACGTGTGTACGGTTATTAATGATTATTAATTAACACCAATTATAGATTAGCACAATTTTTTTAGATGTTTACCTTAATTGAAGAACGTCAAGTGATATTAGTTTAAACAATAACCATAGATAATGATGCTAGATGAAGCTTTAGTTATTGGAATGGGCTATGCCAATAAACTGTTGATCTTAATCCCATGTTACTGTACAGGAAAACTACCACTACATTTTGGGTTCGTTCTGCAAAAGGTTTGTTGAAAATAAAAGAGCTGAGTGTTTAAAGGTAGAGTGGGTTACTATCGATTACCATTTTATGAGTTTGCTTGCTTTTGAATTTCGCACAAAGCTACTCGAGAGCTATCTGTGCAAGCCGTCCCTAATTTAGCAGTGTAAGACTAAAGGGAAGGCAGCTAGTCATCACGACCCACCGTTAACTCTTGGGCTACTCTTTTACCAACGAATAGTGGGATTGACCGTCATATTATAACGCCTTCACGGCTGGGAAGGCGGGCATGTTTGGCGCGACTCGGGCGCGAACCCGCGACTCTCAGATTACAAAGCGCACGCCTTAACGCGCTAGGCCATGCCAGGCCCTATTTTATTAATAACAAACAAAACTTAAATAATTACAATAAGTATATTTTCATCATATTTTTCACCGAGTATTCAAATTATTTCATTCGTCATGCTCGATATTTAATATAAGAATCATGTTTGTCAGGTAGTTTAAAATATTGTCCTTGCTGGGAGAACGGTAATTCTATCGATTTACAATGCTAAAATAGGGTTTTGATTCCTGACGGTGCACACAGCAGATCATCTGATGTAGACTTGCTGTATAAACACAAAAGGGATCAAATTGCTAATTATATAATAAGTACCGTGTTATTATTTCCTTGTCATTGTTAGGAGTACGAATACTTAAAGAACATAAAAGAAAACACGTGAACATTGTCTTCAAAATTCATAGAGACTGTCGTGCCTTTTTCGGATGTCATGATGATGAAGACATCCCCTGAATGACTGAGTTTTCGTTTCAGGGTCATAATCGTGCATCCATAACTTAGCACTAGTTATCATGATGTTGATAAAGTTAAGATCAATTTATAACCTTCTTTTTAGATCCTTGCACACTTGTCGACGATGAAAGTTTTGGTCGTTCGTCAAAAGCCTTGAAACAAATTTTGCAGACACTCGACGCATGCAGAGATTTTCAGTTAAAGTCGCCTGAAACGATCCAAGTAAAATGTTCAGTTTATCATTTAATAGTCGATCACTTCAGATGTTCACTTTCACTAAGATGACCGATTCATCAGTGTACGATATTGACGGTTGCCAAGAACGTGGGTCACCTTTGGCTGATTACCGGCCGTCTTGGAAGCGTTTTATCCACTGATAAACGCCAGCCGTACTTAAGCAGTCATCACTAAAGACAGCTCTTAACATTTCGAGAGTATCTGTTCTTCCTTTACCATTTCTCACACAAACCGTGAAGCAAACACGTTGCTCTTTATTTCTGTTTATTTTATTACAACAGGGTCATGATATAAGTCGGTCTATGAACACGTTTATTGTAACTCGGGTATACGACCCGGAGAAATGGCTTATTCTTGAGGTAGATCACTATTTTTATTTTGTACACACCTCATAGAAGCTCACTGCATCTGTTCTGGCATCTGTAATAGAACAAGTTTTAGAACGTTTTGATCATACCTCGTGCATGCTTCGGTTGACATACAAGAAAACGTGAAAAGTATAATTCAGTTATTTCTTGCGCTTTGAAATTTTATCATTTGCATGTATAAATTTGTCTTCTTTTATCAGAACAAAGATTTATGCTATTAAATATAAAGATAAAAGTATTATTTTTACACGTTTTATTTAGGTGAAATTTTTATATTTGAACTGATATTTCACAATAACAACACATTTTCGATAAAGTGCTAAATGTTAATAATTCTTATAAATAGTTCAAATCAGGACTATTATGATGGTGTTGAAAAAATTCTAAAAGAAACAAAAAATAAACTTAAAATGAATGGCTGTGGAGTTAAAAAAACCGAATTAAAGGATAGGTAATTTGATTTTGTTTGATTTTTTTAAACCTTCATAATTTCTACATAAAACTGCCTATAAGTGTTATAATAAGAATAATAAAAGAAAATGATAACATAAATCACTCAATTATATAAATATTTTAATGAATGTCATCAAGAAAGATGAATTATATTTGTCTCAAATATAATCCTATCTGTTGAGAGGAAACGAGTGTAAATGAATTGCTTCTCTCATGTTGATTTCAATACCACATGTTACTGAAGGAAAATATAGTTCGTCGTGGTTCAAGCCAATATAGCTACTTCCTAAGGCTTCTTTCCTTCTCGTGAATAATTAAAAGCTGCTACTTGGAATCTCATAATGATAGAGATTGTCTCTATAACGGAAGAAAATATCTCTCAATTCCTGATTATGTCAAATCATCTCACCAGGAAGCCCTTCCACAAATCTGTCAATGATGATGTCGTCATAATCTTCAGAGGCCATCACAGGTTAGCTTTACCTTGCAGATGGTGCAATACTTTTTCGCAAGCTACCAATCTATCTGTGAGTCTTGCATTCAGTTTTATACTCGAATCAGTTTATTATTCTATTCTCCACTGAGGTGAACATTCATGACAACTAAATTATATCTCCTTAACTTTCTCGTAGTCGTTAGTTGTGATCGAGTGAGTCCAGTATTGGGTGTTGAATTGTCTCGCCAGAAGTCCAGTTGTTCCATACTGAAGTCCAAAATATGAAAGGCGAGTTATTTGTATCCTCTTTTAAAGGTATTCAAAGATGTAATAAAACTGTCTCTTAATCGACCCTTCAATCATTATGTGGTTATGAGATTCTTGCTTTTTATAGGTTCCGTGTCTTTCAGTTTTGTAAATTTGGAAATAGAGATGGAACTTCGTTTCTCTGAATGTCATCGATCTTGGAGCCTTATACAGTCCTTCCTATCTCTTAAAGTAATGTTAGTCTATTCAGATGGTATATCTGTATAGCAGGTGTTATGACTTATCCGCTATGCATGGCCTCATACAGAAGTATAAACATTTGTAGTAACTAGCCTCGTACAGATGAAGGCTCATACGTAGTAGCTGTCAGCATATGTTATAGAAAGTACATAGAGAGACCAGCACCTTTACAGCTACATACCTTTAAACCACTTGAGTCGTTCAGATAGACAGATAGAACCTGTATTAAACATTTAAAGATATTTTCTGAAGATTTGTGTAAAATCAAATTCGTTTTTTATGTTACCAACAAATTAAAACTCTAACAACTAGATATTAGAAATATATTTAGTTTGATGTATAATACAGTTATGCTAGGATGATTAAATGTACATATATCTTTTATATATTTGAAAGACTGAAACAGATTATGGCGAGATGAAACAGAGGACTTTCAAAATGCTTATAAAAAAAGATTCATAATAAGTATTTCATAACATGTAAAAACACAATCTGGTAATATTGACCCTTTCAGACGAAAGAAAACGCAAAAACGTAAAACATAATTATATTCATATGATACTCTGTAGCTAAAATTCAATGAACTGTGGTTTAGAAAAAAGTAATATATAACATTTTAGGTTTTGAGAAACGAAAATAACAGATAAAACTATAGTTGACAGAAACAGAAATAAATTACACTGTAGTTTAGAATAAAACAAAATGTTATGTACTGATTTACAGAGAAATATTACGTTCGGTATGTGATTCCCCTAAAACTAATATTTAATCTGTAGATTTGAGAGAAACAATATTTTATTTATCGAATAAAAGGTGAATAACTCTTTAAAATGTGAGAAATCTTTTAAATAATCCAAGTACAATACTGTTAACAGTTTCCACGTATTAAAATTTATCCCGGACAAGCTTCCAGTTTATTATCTTAAGAAGTACAATGTCAAGTTTCCTAATACGCAGATAAAAGATAATTCATAGTTAAAATTTAAATAAATGAAGATATATGTATATATTATGGTGTTTGTTATCATGATTGATAAACACAGTTTGTTTTCTTTTCTGAAACAAATATTACTTTAATATATAAATCATAACACAATTTACAAGAACGGTTTATAACAAATATTAATATAGTAAAAAAGTTTGACAAACTTACCAACAATATCAGTCGTTTTTCTAGTCTGGATCTTCTTGATATCTTAATGAGGGTTCACGATGAGCGAAATAATTTCATGTCGATACAGGTACAAATCACTTAAAGGGTTTCTAACTAGTTCTGCGTTCTTTATCGAGTGTGTCACCAATGTAATTATGTAATGTTTTTACAAATATTTTAATGTCCGATGTGAAAGTACCAAAGTTAAATGGTCTGTAATGTTTGAAATGTATACACGTTTCTGGTCAAATATTTTAGGTTCCCGACTAGTAAGCGTTGATCAGAGTTATAGTTTCTTAGGTTTATTCAACACCACTTACAACAAACCAGTAATATTTATTGTCTCTTGGCGTGTTGTGTTGGTTACATTTATATAAGTGACGGTAGTTTTAGAAACTTCATACTGCACAACAACACTGACAATACACTAGTGTTTACGTACATATATATATTCTTGAATTTTACACCAGAACATCTTCTATAGCTTTAATGAATAGACAGGAATTTCACAATACAGATTTAACAGCATAATTAATGCACATTCCAAAATACAAACTTAAATGAAACAAACATCAAAGAGTAAAATAGATATTTAATAGTAAATCCATCACAAACATCCTGAACTCTTGGACTGCTCTTGTCTTATTGTATAGCGAAATTTGTCTATAGCATTAGTGACAGAAAGAAATATTAAGAATAGTTTATAAGATGAAACACTTAAATCATAATGTAATTAAATGAAACATTTTCTCTCTCAATCTTTTTCGATTGCGATATCAGGGGTATAGTGATAGCATGTTGAGATGCTGTAGAAAAAAGTAATAGATTTGAATAGCGAGATTATGTTGAGCTCACTTTGCACCTTCATACGAGGAAGATTCATATGTGTAACCACTAATCATATCATTGGGTTACGACTGGCTGCACTCAGTTAAAAGGCTGATATTTAGTTGTTGTTTTTTTCTTCTTAACAGTTCTAATTTAAAAACAGATATGGTTTGATATTAACTATTCAGGTACAAAGTAATAAATACTCATCAGATTACTTCTTAACTTCAGATTACATTTCGAAGTGTAGAATTTTAGCAGTATATCTTAAAAGTACATGATAATCACAATATATATGTGTGTGTGTGTTTCTGTTGACCTTTCTTATTGGTTCTTAATCATATGCGCAAAGGCATATATGTCTAAATTTCAGAAGATATGTATACAGACTTAGAACAAAACTGTTAACGTAAAATCGTTTCAACAGTTCATTTTCACACTTCTTCACACTTGGAAATTTAATATAGAAACTTACGAGGTTCATCTCATGTGAAGGTGTAATTATTAATAGTTTCAGAAAATGCTGGCGTCAGATGCAAGGTGTGTTACTGGAAAGGATGCTCTTTTAACTTACGACTTATTTAGTTTTTATGTCATTCATACTTTAACTTTAGTAGTAATTAATTTTGGCACATGAAGATATAATGCATAAACGATTCAATTTATATTTATAAGTTTTTAATAGAACATCATTTGAAGATTAATATTTATTTTTTTTTCAAAAGACCTTGAGACCGTTTGTTATCAAGATTACTGGCAACTAGGAAATATTTCACAGATACAAACAGTGTGAGTAATGATATCATGCTCGATAAACTTTGAATGTTAAGAAACACAAACGTCATCACGTAGTTACACACATACAGATGGTGTATTAAGTGTTGGATGAGCTTTCATTCAAATTATCTTCATTCCAAGGCACTATGTAAAATTTGAAATAGTGAACAATCAGTCAAAAGTTCAGTTTAGTTACCTCATGTTTCTCAGACACAGTAAATACAATTTGTGAATAAAAACAATGATACGGTAACATGTAAAACCAGTGTTGCTATATATCAGTCAATTTGTCCCAAAAAGGACGTTTATTTTCATAATTCGGTTTTTAAGTCTGTTGAGTTTAAAAGATTTTTCACGTATATTCTTCTTTCCTCTGTGATCAGAAGGTTTTTTTTCACTAATTGCGTATATTTTATACATTTACTTGGTCTCTTTCAGCTTATTCTTGACTTCAGCCACATGTTTTGATATTCAATAAGTTCAAAGTACTTTAGTTTTAGAAAATATGAAAACCATGACGGCAAGATTAGAAAAGCTTTTTGCCTTTTGTATTCACTGAAACAGATAAAGTTTTTTTACTGTAAGATACTCAATCTGACTGATGGTTTTACTGAAACAAGATGGTGAGATTTTATATGTGTACAACTTATCTTAGTGCTAAAACAAATTAAAATATTTCTTTTTGGTTCATTAAAACTCAGTTTCTAAATAATATTTACTTAATTCAAAGTATTTGATTGAAAAAAAGTTTTCATTTTGCGAAAACCATTGTTTCATCCTATCCATAGGAATCTTTCGAACATTTGAATTGTATTTCGTGCAACGCTACACTGGAGGTATTTGTGCTTGTGTCCCTAATCTAAAAGTGAAAGATTAGGAAAAAAGTAGCTAGTGATTACCACCCATCTTTTGGGGTACTTTTTCCCAACAAATAATGAGAGTGACCGTTAGATCATAACACCTTGACGGCTGAAAACGTGAGCATGTGAGTCGAGCATCTTTGCTGGATCATTCCAGTCAATCTGTGAAGAAACGAAGGGGATAAAGGATAAGTTCTGCTACTGAAACAGAATCCAGTATCAAAGATTACAAAAATAATCCATAAAGTACGAACATATAAAATGATCAGACACAGGAATTAAAAAAAAACTGGAAGTACCACAGTAACCATCTACAGTCACTTGATACAATGTAAGTAAAATGCATAGAAAGAAAATTTGTGTAAAATATTGACTTATTTTCGAAACAGTGTTTTTTTCAAATGTATGCAGTGTGGCTTATAATTGAAGTACTTATGTTTTGAACAAGCTTTATGAAATAACTAAATATGTAACCTCGTGTCATAGCGTAAAGAAACCATTTGTTACGTTTTTTTACGTGGAACGTACAGTGCATGCTCACATCAGATGGACAACACACTGGTATGAGATGTGTGCATTTACTGATGTTCAAAAACAAACAAACATTACACAGTTTAAAGTCCCACGATACCGAGAAGATTGCGAAAACATCATTTATATTTTGAATAAAAGTAAGTTTTGGTTCTTTTTTATTAAAATTTTATAAAGACATAAAGAAAGTTGTCATTAGCGACTTAAGAGTGTAGTGTATCTCGGATTAAATGATATGACAGTTGGGACCATTGTTTTGGAAGTTAGTAACTTGTATTAATTCTGCCATTAATATTTATTGTTGTTGTTAAAGCATCTATGTAAGATCACACATATCTTAGATATACCATTAAATATTTGGAAATGATCACATTAAACATAGTTCTTCCCATACAAGAGTTAAAAATAATAAACATATTTTATGAACATCAGATTTCTGGACTTATAATATTCAAAAAGTGATCTAAAGTTTACTATATCAAGGCACGGCATTCCTAATATATAGCTATGGAAAAACTAAGAAATGCCTCCCACTTATCCACATACTCTAAACAGATTAGAAAAATCGACTGTAATAGTTAAAAACGCCAGAAATAATAAAGAGAAGTGCATTCAGTAATATACTATGACTCGAACTTGGAGCCATGTGATCAGTACCTCCAATATTAACCCAAAAGACACACAAAATAACTAATATGACTTTAAAAAAATAAATAATTCTTACAGCACCAGCTTGGTGATATAAAGAACATTTAAATACTGAAACAAGAAATGTTCCATGATATAATAACAACAATAACTTAGAAATGTTGTTCGCTCCTCTACGTAAAAATTTTTCTCAACCCAAACGAACGGTTTTTACACATATATATATAATATTACACAATCAAATTTCCTAAGTATAATTCGTTTCAGAAAATCGATACTATGTGTTACTTTAATATGTAGTAGTATATCGTGAGATGTAATACAAATATTAGTTAACACTATTTCTCCAAAACAAATGATTTACATATTTCATATTTATTTATAATAAAATTGTGATTTACACAAGTTTCAAGTTGTACTTGTAAAGTTCACGGACAGATGACACTGGTGATGTTTAACAGTTGTAAATTTCTGTTATTTGTTTTCAATTCTGAATTTTTTTCTGAACATATTGGTTGTTTCTTGAATATTATGGAAATATTGTTTTATTTAGATTATGTTGAATTTGAGTAAAACGTATGTTTAGTATCGCAGGTGAATAAAGAATTTTAATTCCTTATGAATGTTTACGAGATATTTCAGTTTGTGAAATATACTATTATAAATATTATCATATCCCTGTTACTTACGCATATGTGTTATTAATCTTTTTAATAAAAAATACTCGATTTGTATATCAATTTCATATCTGTTTCATCCAATATGCAGATTCGAAATATGTCCAATTATTCAAATATATAACACAATGTAACTAAATTTTTACTTTTTCTTGTTCCTGTACAGAAAGTTTTATTTCCCCATTTCTTAGGCCTAAAGCAAATGGAAAAAAACCTATTTTGCTCTTCAAACATTCATTTTGTGATTTGGATAATAAAATTTTCAAATTTACACATTTTCCAGAGGTGGATTCAGAGCTGAGTAGCTGGCAGAGAATTTTCTCGAATTTACAAGAATTTTCAAGAACTTTCTAGAATGTTGTAGAATTTCCGAGAAATTTCAAGAACCTTTTAGAATTTTATAGAACTTTCTATAGTAATATATATATAGGTGCTCACTACTCACCACTTCAGTTTATTTTTAGCTGCCTAAGTGAACACATAGACCTATCTGATTTTATCAGAGATGGCATTGAGAAGCTGCAAGCATTCTCCAGACGCATTCTACTATGTATGTGGCCAATTTATCAAGACAGGAGCGAAAAGGTACTCTGTGACAGCATGTGCTAAAATGTGTGAAGCCCACAAGTCATATTTCGGTATGTCTGTCGGGGATCAATACTAACCCTGATAACCTCATTTTACTTGTGAGTACTGCAAAACAACTCTAGAAGATAAAACGGGAGATTTGCGCTTTCTTGGATATTAAGATTTTACATAATACAAATATTAGACCTTTTAAATTTAAATATCTTTTAATTTTTCTGAAATTTCCAATAGTATAGAAAAAATATCACATATAAAATATTTTTCATGAACCTCTTACACATTAGTTGTGGATGAAATAAATTTATTCTTCATAATAACAATTTTATTTTGCTCTTTTGTAGGATGGTACAGAGGGGAAAAGAGAGACATGAAGTTCGCTATTCCAAGAATTAGGCGTGAACCCACTAACCACTCAAGCAATTGTTACTTCTGCATGGTGGACCCTTTCAAACGTCGGGCTAGCAAGAATTCATCTGCTATCATGTATCCGGACCTTACATCATCCATCACCCCAGTGTCACACTACCCTGAGCTCTCTGTACCCACTCCGCCAGACAGAAAGCAGCCATCCTCAGAAGAGAGCAGTAAATCAGAAGAGGAGGTAGACGTTGAAGATCTAGATTACAATTTCAAAGGTGTAGCTGGTGAGAGAAACCAATATTACCCCAACCTAAGAGACCTCATTGACTTTATCAGAGTTCTTGGTCTATTTAAAATAGGTTAATTCCTAAATTTCATTATTTAGGTTACAAAAGCAAAGTTTGAAGGGAATAATAACCATTTTCTTTACTTTTACGACATAAACTATTAAGAAATAACACATACTATCCGAGAACAAAATTTGTGTTACATTGTGTAACATACGGAAACAAGGCTTCACGTGTGTTTGCAACAATTTATTATGGTAAAATCTCGTTAACGTGTTTGTACTCTCACTTACTTATGATACAGATCTGCATGGTAGTACCACTGTCATTACAGTGTGTTGCTGTACGACTATAATTTTAGTTTTTTGTCGTACCACTATCACTATAGTGTATTATAGTATCACCAGCATTACAGGGTATTATCATGCTGGTATTGTATTTTGTAGTAACACTTTTACTATAATCTATTGTAGTTTAATTATCTTTATAGGCGATTGTGTTGTTGTTCTTGTTTTGAATTAAGCACAAAGCTACACAATGGGCTATCTGTGCTCTGCCCACTACGGGTATCGAAACCCGGATTTTAGCGTTGTAAGTCCGCAGACATACCGCTGAGCCACTGGGGAGCAGGCTATTGTGATACCACTATTACTATATTCTATACTAGTTCACTATCACTGAAGAATGTGGAAAATTCTAATGACTCTCAAGTGTGTGATAAACTGAGATATTAGAACAAACTTAAAGTAAGTAAGCTATAAGTTGTATATTACATTTAGATACAGTTACAAATGTAATGATGTGTGTCCAAATTTGAGCGACTGCATATCTGAAAAAATTGCAATTTCTTCCACCTAACCATTCTGTTCATTACGATTACTTCAAACTTATAAAACGTGTCTATATAAGCTATATAATGCAACATAATTTTATAAAGGAGAACTTCAATAATCTTACCTAGAGAGAATTCTTTCGGTTCTGCAAGTACAATATTCTATAGAAACCTTCAAGATCTTTATGTACAATATTTCATAGAAACCTTCCACATGTACAATATAGGATATGTCTTCAAGTGTATCTGATCCTGAGCATTCATTAGACTAGCTAAGTTGTCAATAGACTTTCTTTATTTCCAGTATTAAACCCTGAATGGTTGATCGTTTCATTCTTTAGTGAGGTTACAATTGAGTAATGATCGTATCCTATTCTCTGACCTCGCCTTTGTCCAAGTACTTGACTGACTAGAACATCAGTCTGTCCAGTTCCAAGAACAGGTATTATCCCCTTGTCCAGTCATCTTGAACAGTTAATACCTTAAATGTGGAATTTGTAATTACAGGCGAGTTATTTGCCTCACTTCGACGATAAACATGTGTATTTTGATATAAAACACCTTCAGAATTATCTAAGATAACAAACATGTGGCTGAGATACCTGTAGCATAAGGGATTCTTTTGGACCTATCTTCTTTTAAACTGTCTCTACGAAATGGAAAAGATGATATGAAACATATCACCAGAAAATGAAATTTCGAATTGTTTCTAATTGAATTAAAAATTTGTAATGATAGAAAGTGACTTTATAAAACATTTATTTCCAGTATAAGACAATTAGTATATTATATATCATTTATTTTGCTAGTATCTTCGTGCATCTGTTAGGTCTTATTTACGTTTAGTGTAACTATCATGTCTTTTACGTATAGCCTACATTGAGTAGTATATACGAAATTTAATTTTATGTGTAAATCTAGATACTTCTAGAAATAAATAAAATAAGCTTTATATAATTTAAAATACAGTTTTTTACTGAATTTATTTATAGCACTTCTTTTAATAAAAGTTATTAAAACTTGGAAAACACGTCGATATGAAAAGAAACAGAGCATCGTTTCCTGAGTATAATCCTGTAGGACTGGACACAATGCTCACAAGAAGTCACATGAACGTGTAAAGGGATGTCAGTCACTAATTGATCACAAAGAAAGAAAATGTTCTACGTTTTACATATGGGACTTTAAATAAATGAAAGCAAAGAGAGAAGCTTTCGAATGTTTTTAAAATTGTTTTCTTATTTATTCAGTGAACAACTAATGTTTTAATTCTAAGGTTAGCGTTAAGTGCGTGTTGAAACGGTTATGAAAGGTTAAGTTCATAAACTGAGCTATGCACTTGAAGTTAATGGTTTCTATTTATAATGTATTCATCACAACCACCAAACAAGATCTAAAAAGTAAAATTGGGTAATTTATTGAATATTGTAAATTTATCTGTAAAGCACGATATAATCCAGAATAGTACACCGTAAAAAATGTACAAAGCACTTCTAAATGAAATATATTTATAAATATTTAATAAAAAATTCAGGTATTTAACAACTGCTTAATTAGAAGTTGGAATATATAATTGAACAATTAAAACATGATGAACTTGCTGACAAGAAATAGGAAAAAAGAGAAGTTTAATCTGCTTGAAACAGTCATAGTATGTTGGAAAATAAGACAAAAATCAAGTTGGAAATAAAAACAACCCGAAAAAGATGTAGCACATCACATGTTGAATCTTTCTCAAAAAACGAAACCATTTTCTCTTTATATTTTTATATCAAATAAAACACAAAATAATGAATAGTTCTGAATGTATAACTTCGGAAAAGTAATTACTGATTGTTAATAATTATACGATGCATATAAAACAGAAGAATTTCAGAAAGTTAAACACAACTCTCAATACAGGTATCAGGTCTGATGACAAAATAAAATCTTGATAAAGGTGTTAATTTTAAAACATTGTTACTCAAAATAGTATAAATTAGAGGTTTCTTCTAAAGTACAGAGTCAAATGAAATACAAGAGGATTACAGTTACTACATGATATATAGATGTATCTGTATGCCATATAAAACTATTGTAAAACCATGTGAAGACAATATTCACTTTTCGCTTTGCTAAGATAATACACATTTATACACATAAAAACTAAAATCGTAACTTACAGAAAATGTTATTATAGTAAAACAACAAGTCGGCACGAATTTAACAGATATTCATGTTGTATTAGAGTGAAGTGAGTGCAGCTAACAAAATATCTGTATTCTATAGTTATTGTCACCCATTCTATAAAATGATTGAAAACACTACAGCAAAAACAGAACTATTGACACCATTTGTATATTTGATGGAATCGTATATCAAAAAGATATAACTTCAAGAATTAAAAATACATCATTCAATATTTTCTTATCCAAGTAATAAATGTATTCAGATTGAAGGTATAAATGTTAATGTCTCACAACCCAAGTCACCCTTGAATGGCAATGATGTTTGTTTTATTAAAGACAATAAATAATATATAACTGGCACTTACAATTATTTTATAAACACAAATAACTATCATATATTCTTATGTACACAGATATAGTTATATTAATATTTTTTTCATATCTATGTGTTTTTACTCACATACAAGTGGATAACATGAAAATTAATAAATTTAAAAAACGTATTTAGAATAACCTTGTTTACTCACAAATAACTATCATATAAGATACACGAGCTATCATATTAGCAGTTGTAGTAATAGTCCTTGTTTTATCTTTTTCCTCACAAACAACAAAGAATAATCTGCACATTGTATGTAATGTATTGCAAATACGTAACAGCAAATAGAATTATTCTTCTACTAAATAAAAATTTACTTTTTCAACTGTCAGAGATCTATTATACTCTGCCTCAGTTAACGTACTGAATTATATTATGTAGAAGAGAATTTTACGAACAATTTCTATAACTTGGAACAAACTACATGAGTTTGGATCCTCATCTAAATTCATATTGAAAACCGTACATCGTACTTAACAACATTGATCTCTTTATGTAATTTACTTGCATTTTTAATGTTTGTTAAATCAAAAAAACAATAAATGGAAACACAGTTTTCTATCCTTTGTTAAACGAGGTTTTATTTCACCCAAACGTTCAGAAGGATTTAATTTGATGTTTACTTTGTACTAACTTAACAATTTATAAGAAATGTCTGAATTCTAATTGCGCTATACAGAATAATGTAACCCTAAAGGTTTTATATGTATCATGTATATATGATTCTAAAGAATGAAAGTGAGTGGATCTGTTTGCAGAGACATTTACTATAAAAACTTAATTCTTCTGATTGCGATTTTATTAGCAAGTGTTCAACCCTTTTTAGATCTTTCTGAATATGATTTGTTTAATTTCGTGATTTTATACTCTATGTAACAACAGTGTTTACTATTAATAGTTCAGTGGTAAGTTACGATAGTACATAAAATAAACACAGATATGTGTCTGGTGTAAGCTATTCAGACGAATATATATATATATATATATATATATTACTAGACGGATAAATTATTATAATTGAAGCTCACACAAATATGTTTTTTTTTTAAATGTTATTTTTCCTCTAACTTGTTATAACAATATTTTAAAATCAATTCTATCTTTCCTTTCACATATATGAGTCCCTTTACGGAAGAACAAAAATATATTATTTACATTAAATAACATAACTTTCTCTTTAGCTTTTGCGCGAACTTCAAAACAAACAAAAAATTTACATCCCGTCAAGTTTAATACCTCTACCATGTTTATACATACTGAAATGAACAAACAGGAAAATTCAAAATATGTACGTAATTATGTTATACTTTATAGTATAATTGCGAACAAACCATTTGCAAATATATACTTTTTTTTTCAATTTATGAGAAACAAGATTTATACCATTAAATATTAATACAAAAATTGTTACTTTTATTGATTTTAATTTAAGGATATTTCCATATTTGGTTTCAACACAAAAGCAGTATTTTTTAAATAAAATATGAAACAATTTCAATTATTAGATAATTGTTCAATTACATGTTATTAACATCAAAAATATATTTTAAAAACAAACATTTCAAAGCCGTAATAGAGAAAGAGAATTTTTTGTATTAAATAGATACAAGAAAATCGTACTTAGTTCCACTTGGGTTTGTCATGACGTTGAAGTCACTGGAAATTAAGTTTAAAATATCACTTATAATCAAAGGGAAAGTTGTTATAACCTTCAAAAAGGCTCACAAAGAGGGTTAATAAGTTCATTTTATACACTTAATGAGTCATACATAATATTATGAGACCATCACAGAAGCTGCTTTACCACGCAGATGGTGCAGATAACCTTTTTACGTTACAAATATTTTGTGGTCACACTTTTCAGCTCAGATAATTCTGTCTTCAAATGAGTCGATCATTCATCACAATTAAATTATATCTTTCTCACTTCCCGTAGTTGTTGTATGTGATCAACTGAAACTTACTCAGTTTAAGATTCCAGTTATTTCAAGCAGTCGTCTACCTGAAACGTGACATAAACCGTTGTCGGACTTCCTAATATGTGAGAAGGAATATCTCTCAAGGGTATCCATAGGTGTAATAAAACTGTAATTATATCGATCCTCCAATCATTATCTGGTTATAATATTACTGATTTTGTAAGTTCCGTATCGTAGGAATGTTTAGGAAAGTATTTGTCAATTTAGACATATACATGATCTCATGTAGAAGTACACACACCTGTGTTAGCTGTTCTCGTGCAGAGAAAGAAACATCTTTAGTAGTTGTAAGCCTATGTTGTAGAAAGAGAGAAGAGAAATCAGCGCATTTATGACTAGATATATTTAGATCAGATGAGTCGTTCAGGTAGATATAGAGAGCCTGTACCATACTTTTAAAATATTTACTAAATATATCTGAGTAAGGTCATACTCGTTTCCCTTTGTATCAGATGACTTTTCAAACACCCAATTTTACGTGCAATGGTGGGAACAACACCTTCTGAAGGTCCACTCGTGGCTCACACTTGATATTGTGCCTCTCCGCAGAGAACTCGGTCCGTGGGGCCAATGCTTTCTATTGTACTACGGTGCAGTGTTCCTACTATCCCAAATGCAAATATAACAGGGAAACTTGGTAAAGCCTCCTTGGAGACCGATCAGGAATGCCACCATTTTGAATTCTCCGATAACCTCCCAGCCATACTCATCATACTTCATGGCAAATGCTGTCACAGAGTACTTTTTCGCTCCTGTCTTGATAACTTGGTCACATACTTAGCAGAATGTGTCTGGAGAATCCTTTCATCTGTTTGATGCCATCTCTGATAAAATCAGATAGGTCTATGTGTTCACTTAGGCAGCTAGAACTAAACTGAACTGGTGAGAGGTGAGCTCCTGTGTATATTACTGTAGAAAGTTTGAGAAAATTGTAAAAGGTTCTTGAAAGTTCTTGTAAGTTCTACAACATTCCATAAAGTTCGACAAAATTCTCTATCAGTTACTGAGCAGTGAATCTACTTGGAATGTTCTGGAAAATGGGTAAATTTGAAAATTTTATTACCCAAGTCACAAAAACAATGTTTGAAGAGAAAATAAGTATTTTGCATTTACTTTAGGCATTATTGTCATCATTGTCCCAATGTGTTTCTCATACGCATAAGATGTTATATCGCAAAGACAAAAAACTAATGTTTCAATCTATTTATGATATACTTACTTTTTCTTCCAATAAGATTTAATGTTCCTATGCGGACCACTATGTATCGAGGTAGGGCATTGTTATTGCGTAAAATTAATTAACTTCTTTTTCAGAGCCATCTCATCCTTGGTGATTTTAAGTATTTTCATTCGTTTATTTGTTTCACCACTGGTATCAAAATCCTCATTGATGTTGTTTGAATCTTCGTCGTTCTTACTCTTTTCCGATAAATGAGACTGAAGATTTGTAAAGCTCTAATACAGTATTTGTTACATTATTCTCGGCCCTGTCCATTAGTCTTTCCTTGTTTTCTGTAAGTGAAGAAAGTACCTCTGTTTCTTCTCAGAAGGTGTCCTGTTCGTTAGAGATATCACCAATCTGTTTTTATATCATTCAACGTTTTAATTTCAATACCCTCAATACTTCCTCGAGTTGTTCTATCAGTGGCATTACTAACTAGTTCAAGGTTCAACTAGTTCAAGGACACGGCCTTCCACATGCGAAACACTACCTCTGACTATGAACACTTTGAGCGAGGGTTTTCAAGATTTTGTGTGTTAAACGTCATACAATAATAGTTATGTCCATATGTCCTTGTTTATGATAGATGTAGCACTAAAATTCAGGGCAATCACTAGACAGACGATTTTCAGATAAACATAAATAACAGATTTTGTGTTGGTCGTTATGTTTATTGTTGTAATAAGCAACACGATCTAATGCATCAATTAATTTTACCACATACGTTAATACAGATTTGCCTGGTGGACACACTACACGAAATATTCTAGTTTCGATATACACGTCCTTTATTTTCTTCTGGTGTATTTTTGTCAGTTCTATATTGTCTACATTGGCATCCAAATTTTTCGATTTTTAACTATCTGGTCATTGTTAATATATGGTGGTACATTGAATATGAACAGTGTCACCACTACATTCACAGTTCACTGGTTGGTAATAGTTTTTCTCCACATTTAATACCCATATTCATGCATATTTGTACATCAGATAGTTCTTTAAACGTAATTTCATGTCCTTCAGGTCTGAAAACTGTCGATTCTATACAACCAACTCCATATAAATGTTTTACTGCATAAAAACTTATTCAAAATTCATTCCTTCTGTACGAAGTAACACCGTTTTATGCATTAAGTCTAACACATTTAACTCGATATTCATATTTTCATCTAACGGCGTAATTGCTGCCATGATGAGTTGTTCAACTGAAATACCTTACAAGGGCATTAAACTAAAAAAATGTATAAATAAAAGGCCTTTAGATTATTACTTTTAACGACAGAACTCACCAGCAGGTGAAAGCAGGAAACATAAGGAAATCTAAAGGATGATTTTATATATATTTAAATGATAAGAGATAGTTACCTCAAACTGTTGAGACCGTAACGTAAAATAAGCTCATAAGATACTGATCTAAAGAAGTTACCACTTTCAAAGAAGAAATTTAACTTTTTTAATTGAAAACTAAACTGCAAGGGCGTGGCCAAAAATGACAGAAAAAAGAAAGACAGAAAGACCTCTAGAAGCATTGAGTTATGATTTATAGAAAAGGAAACAAGGTATATAAGTTTAGTATTTGACAAATTTATAATACATGATACTCAATAATATAACCTTTTCATAAATATAACTTAAACATTTATATCTGTACACTGAATACTAACTATGAACTAA
Source organism: Tachypleus tridentatus (assembly GCF_004210375.1). NCBI lineage: Eukaryota > Metazoa > Arthropoda > Merostomata > Xiphosura > Limulidae > Tachypleus > Tachypleus tridentatus. The sequence goes on along the minus strand of NC_134825.1, from coordinate 13,414,590 downwards.
GAAACTTGTGGACATTTTTTGTTGTTGTTTAAAAATATTTACAATAAATATATCTAAAATATTATATTGTGGAGTTTCAATAATACATAAAATTATGTGAAAACATTTTCGAAAATATGAACAGTGAAATTTGTAGTTAAAAGAAATCAGTGATTGTACTTTTAAGGAGATTTCTACAGAAAGGTGTCAGGATAAATGTGGTTTTGTTACATATCATTGTTTTCAAAAAATTGTAGTTTTGCTTTTTAATATGCATGAACTTTTTTTGGTTTTGACGAACAGAAATTTGATTATTATTAATAAGTGCTTATTAGAAACTGTAAAAATTAATATGAAAAGCAATAATTTTATATCATTTGTGGAATTTGTTGGATACCCTGGTCTGCTAAATGGATTATTGCATTCTCATATCTATTATCAATTAAAGGAATGGTCCCTCTGATACAGTGATTTTACTGTTAATTTTAGTTCTATCATAAATTTGATTTATATGCGCATGGTTTGTGAAGAAATATATTAGTAATATCAATTTACGTTATTTTCGTATTTTTACATAAGGTGTGATTTAACTTCCATTTGATGTCCCACAGAAAAGTGCTTGATTCTCACCATAAGTTTATTGTTGTTTTCATTATTCTAAAGAAATGTTTATTAAGAAGAAATTAAACTAAAATTACATAATTGTAAAGTTACGTCATTTTATTGTTTGTATTCTATTCTGTTGAATGATAGAATTATTACAGTGCATTTTCCAATAAAGTACGTTGTTTTGACATACTTATTGTTACTGACCAATGTACCCTGAGAATTTCAACTATTAAACATATCCAACAATATTTTTTGTTTATTTTACTTTCAACACCTAAAGTTAAACCTACTGTAAATAAAACTGAAATCTCTGACCGTCTTTGTGCAGCGCGACGTAATACAACACTTCTGAAGAGCAAGGCGGCTCGTGCAGAACAGAAAAGTATCATTCTTACACAAAGAACACAATATTGGATTAAGCAGCTCATATTTCCTTCAACACTTGGCAAAGAAATTTCCAAGGGTAATAAAACTGTAATTAAATTGTGTGAAAATATTTATTATATAGTTCAAAGTTGCGCTGGTCCAATAAACATTGTATGTTCTGACATTGCAGGTGTTTCAGTACTACTGCTCATCTATTTGATGTCCGTCGAATTTCGCATCATATGTGTATGATGGTGTTATTTGGACATTTACTCATATAATTTACTACTTTCTTGTTTTAAAGTCGTCAAGTTTTGAATGTTGTATAATGTGGTGTTAACTTTACCTCAGTTTAGACAATAACATAAATGCAGTGGGCCTAACTCTGTATTAGCCTACAAAAGTGCACTGTTGTTGTTTTGAATTAAGCACAAAGCTACACAATGGGCTATCTGTGTTTTGCCCACCACGGGTATCAAAACCCGGTTTTTAGCATTGTAAGTCCGCAGACATACCGCTGAGTCACTGGGGGACAAGTGCACTGTTTTGGCTTCCGTACGTTACTCTATAAATACACATATCTATATTACTGTTTACTGATTAAGATTTACATTTTAGTTATATTTCTTAAAACATAGAAAGTAAATGAGAAATACATTTAAAAACATTGATTTCGAGTACCCATGTTGCGAAATTCTGCACTGTGGGCGTAATAAAGTAAAAACTGAGCTATAAAATAACTGTACATTCTTAAAAATTCGTTAGATTTATGCCACAACATTTAATTCGTGTGTTACTCCTTTTTCCAAACTGGATTATAATACCTGAAACAGAACTTTTCACCTATGTTGGTCATACGTGTAATATATTATAACACCTTTATATATATTGAGATATGCGTGGGTATCGTTCATCCGATTCTCTCAAATAACTATCACTTGTTTACCAGACAAAACTTAGAAGTGCCTGTGGCTGATTCACAATGACCATCTTTGAACTATGTTCTTGTGGACAGGAACTTTCTCTTTAATTCATCTGTACTTCGGATTTTAAACATTAAAATTGACTCACAAATTCTTAATGACAAACTTAATGACAAGAGTCTACAGTCTTGTTTGTGGTAACTGGGATATAAAGTGATCAAGGAGGGACATTTCTTTTCTCTGTTAATATCTTGGTTTGGATGACTTATCTTTTTATTTTTAGTAGCATATTTATTTTAAAATAAAATTGTAATATCAATTAGCTTGTTTATAATAAAAATCAATAATATTATCAATAAATTCAATACCAACATTTTATGAATACTTCATTCACTTTTAGTCAACATATAGAGGTAAATTACGCCTCTTTAGCATAATTGTGTGAATATAAATTGAAATTAACACCACTTTCAAATTTGGGACACCTTAAGTTATATATATTTGTAAAGCAATGAAATTTCATGCTATTCAAAGATAAGCTGATAATTTTGAAGACACACCATTTCAGCAGCCTAATGGTTGATATATTACACTAAGTATTGAAAAAAAGATATCATTAATAATTTATTTCGTCAAATAGAGTTCAGAACACAAGTGTAAATTACGTACTAATTCCTTTCACCATCACAGTATTAGGTTTGAAAAATAAAAAACAGCCTTAAAGACCTCTGCAGGAAAGTAACAATAGAACCAAATCGCAAATCCAATGAAAGGCAACTAGTCCCAAGTCGAAGACCACAAAAAAGAATCTGCGTCTTATTCATCTGAGAACAAGAAACAGCCACCAGAAACATTTGACATTCCAAAAGACAAAAACAGTTTAATGAGCAATTTCCCTACCAAACCTAACGTAGGTCAACTAAAAAGTTCCTAGGCGAACTTATGGTAAAAAACAACATAAAATGCTAAACAAAGAAAGACCTATAAATCAAAATCTGACATCAGAAGAAAGAGAAAACCCAAAATTTTAGGAACAATGAAAATTTTGTCATTCAAAGAGCCGATAAAGGAAATTCAATCATTATTTTAACAACCAAACAGTATGATTCCTTAATGGTAAGTAGATTGAATGATATGTCTAAGTTTATTCAGTCAAATAGTTACCGTAGCTCAACATACAGGGCCCGGCATGGTCAGACGAGTTAAAGCGTTCGACTCGTTATCCGAGGGTCGCGGGTTCGAATCCCGGTCGCACCAAACATGCTTGCTCTTTCAGCCGTGGTGACGTTATAATGTTACGGTCAATCCCACTATTCTTTGGTAAAAGAGTAGCCCCAGAGTTGGTGGTGGGTGGTGATGATTAGCTGCCTTCCCTCTAGTCTTACACTGCTAAATTAGGGACGGCTAGCGCAGATAGCCCTCGTGTAGCTTTGCGCGAAATTCAAAAGAAACAAACAAAGCTCAACATACAACAAATGAACCGGTACACTACTCAAAATACAATTAAAAGAAAACTTTATATATATATTTTTTTGCATACAAACTAAGCTGAAACACAAAAAGCTACGTTTTCACCCCTAAATATAAAATTGAATGCATGTTAAGAAAAGTGTATAACAAATACGCCTTACTATAAAGCATTACAAAAAGACTTTCCTACATCCATGACAGTGTGAGTAAAAATAAACACAGTTTTTCGACCAGCATATCACAGAAGTAAAACATAAGCCTTACATTAACAGAAGAAAAATCAGAGAAACTTTATTAATAAAATCAAACAATTCCTCTATTAAAAACCCCTAAACATATTTCTCTATAACTTTGCATGTTTTTACCTCACACATTCCTAAGTTCATGCGAGCATTTTGCATAAAATATTACACAGTGTTGTATATTTGTTCATCTTTCGATTGTTTTTGTTTAACAATACCCAAATAATCTTTATATTCCGCGCCGATTACTATTACTTACTATAAAGACTATAAAGTGTACTAAAAGATCTTTTGTTAGTAACTGGTTTGTTTTGAATTTCGCGCAAAGTTACACGAGGACTATCTGCGCAAGCCGTCCTTAATTTAGCAGCGAAAGAATAGAGGCACCTAGTCATTACCAGCCACTCGTTCACAAACGAGTAGTGAGATTGATCATGGCAATGTACCACCCTTCAGACACACGTCGTGAAGGGCGAGTATTATTGGTGGAGCAAACGTTGAATCAAGAATTTTGAACGAAGCATCAACATGAGAAACAATTTACTGAAATAGTTCAGTGTGTACTGTACTAACCTGAGAATCGTCGTTACCAGTGTTGATTACAGCGATGTACTAAACTAGTGGAACCAATGGAACGAAGACAACTTGCTCAACGTGAACATGTCCAAATATTTAGACTGAATTGACTGACTAACATTATTTATTCTTAGTTTCATACTGACGAACAAGTTAAGTAATCATACCATAAATAAACACTGTAAGTCAGTCCCAGCTAAATATTTTCTTTTCTTTCTTCTATCACGTGAACTCGGTTTTGCTCACTTAGTTTGTCCTTTGAAATCACCAACCTTAAATGTGTTAAAATGAAACATAAAAAAAACTCTTTATCATTATGAAAATATAAACAAATTATACCTTTTCTACTTTTGTACATTTAAATCTGACATTCATCTAAATAATGGACCTAAATTATCAATATGAATGACGGAAAGTCACGAGAAAACGTAGTAAAAGTGACTTGATACAATCATTCATATAAACATATGAAACTATAAAAATAATGAAATGAAGATAAATCCCAGTCATCTTTCACAGCGCTGTGAACTAATAAACAACCAGAAATAAAATTCACTCCAGGTATTTTCACACAAACGCATACTCAAAATCTTGACAAGAAAACACCGATAGATAAATAAGCTGATAAATTCATTTTTTAAAATGTTATTACACTTTCTAACTTTGTTACAGTTATAAACCTTCAGATAATTCTGTTTATGTGTAAGTTAAAACCAGTTGAATTATGTTATAAAACAACATAATAGAGTTTTAAATACAGTATTTTCAGTTGATACAAATGTCAATAATAATTGAAGTTTTCATGGATTCATAAACTTCATGAGTGAAGCAATAAATACACTTTCACAACTAAAGCCAACGAAAACCACTATAACATTATCAGTTTTAATACGTAAATATCTTAAGTACATTAAAGTACCCCTAAAAAACCTTGCAGAAGAAAGAAAAGGTATTAATACACCTGTTCTCTAGACATTTAGCCAAAACCTGCGACATACAAAATTACACATAAAATTATATATGTTTGTATAATGTACAGTACTAAGATTAAGTAATTCAATATATATTTCAGCTGTCTACAGTTGTCTTTAATACATAGCAGTAAATTTACTAAATATGAATAACTATAGTAACCAAAGTGATAAACGTGGTACATACCACAATTATATTAACTAAGTAGATTTTTGGACGCGCGTACTGACTTTTCCTCAGCACCGTAAGTCTTAATTTTTAATAATTTTTTTTTATCTTGGTATAGATAATGAAATAACTAAATGATTTCTAGTATTTAGATATAAAACATGACATCATCTGCATTATCAGTAACCTGCTATTGAAAAATTATTCTGTCTTGATTCAAAGATTATTAGGATATTTAAAAATAAGACCAACCCAATAAATGTTATTTGGAGTATCTTAATTATTGTATATATACATTTTTATACACGACCATTGAAAATTGGTTTTGAATACAAAATACTGATGATTCTGTATAGACTATAAGTAAATGAATTGTAAATACAGCATACAGTGTATTAATTCTGGATATAACTTACTAATATTAATTCTAAATAGAATAGTGGCCCACAACTAGCTACATGTGGATATGAGACATATATGAGAATCATTTGCTACCATGATATCCATAAAATCACCCACAACCACGAAAACTGCCGGTATGTACACCCACGATCCCATGTTTACAAAAACATTATTCCACTATGTTATAAGATACACACCGCCAAAAAACTTAGATTTTAGTAATTTAGCAGGTTTTTATGGTGTGTCAAACTAATAACACAACATCACCTAATAGATTACTCAATACTGAATACATATGTATGGTACAAATTACTGATACTGGAATAAAACCTGAAGAAATAACATGAAAACACAGGACTGTTTACGTCACGGCACACCAGTCATGAGTGTAGTTGACCTGTCGCTAACCAGATGGTAGCAAACAACGTCTGGCTCGGGTTTCAAGGACGGTGAATTAAACCTGCATGTGGCGTCCAAGGAAAGGTTTGTGAAAGTATATAACCCTCTGCTGGCCAAACTTCCTTCCATCCGACTTGAAATTCTTCCCGTGAGTGTTAAAGTGGTGGACCCCATTGAAAATCACAGGTTTAAAGTATAATTTGTTAAGGTTTATTTATTAGTATATATAATATCAATAATAGATGCGTAAAGCGATCACGTGACTCTAAGCTCGCTATTAGAGAGAGAACACAAATTAAAACAACTAAAGTTCACGAGACTTTAACAAAGACTTCTGTTCGTTATTGTCTAAAATTGAAACGTCATATTATTTTGAAAGACATCAGTTACTAACGGCAGTTATACCAACAAAAATTCGTTTTAAAAGGTAAGTTTATTTTGATATTGTTGACAACTGATGGTTTAGTGGTAACAGACTGTGGTTTAGTGGTAAGTCTGAGGAAGAAATATTAGACGTTACTGAGTATTTAAACCTACAAATATGATTTCAGAAAAATCTACGTTGAAATTTAATCAGTGTCAGGGAGAATGGAAATATTTGGTTTTAAAATAAAATACTTTATTAGAAGAATTGTGGTTTAAGAAACTGTTAGAGTCCATTCGTTGTTGTTTTTTCTTTCTGTTATAGTAACAACTGGACGTGATACACTTCTACATCATATAACTCTGATGAACAATGTAACTGAAATCTTGTAGTCCACGTACGTGTGCAACGAGAAGATCCAAGTATACAGTCATGTGAAAAAGTTAGAACACCCTATGAAAACCTGTCTATTTTTGTAACATTTTTGGATATATAAATATTTAATCTCAATTTTAACAATACTGAGAGATTATAGGAATATAACTAATCAATTAAAACTGAAGAAAAGACTTTTCAAGGTATTCTCTAAATGTAATTCCCCAAAATGCATATTCTAACTGAGGAAAAAGTAAGGACACCCTACCCCCTAATAGCTAGTGTTACCATCTTTGGCTGAAATAACTGCAGTGAGACGCTTCTTGTAGCCATCTACCAGTCTCTAACATCGGTCTGAAGAAAGTTTGCCCCACTCATCAGTGCAGAATTCTTTCAGCTGTGACATGTTCGAGGGGTTTCTTGCATGTACAGCCTGTTTCAAGTCACCCCACAGCATCTCAATAGGATTAAGATCTGGGCTTTGACTCGGCCATTCCAGGACTATCCATTTCTTAGTTTTCAGCCAGTCATTTGTGGATTTACTGGTATGTTTTGGGTCATTGTCGTGTTGCAGGGTCCAGTTCTGCTTCAGCTTTAATTTTCGTACAGATGGTCTCACATGATCCTCAAGCACCCTCTGATACACAGTAGAATTCATGGTGGAAACTATGATCGTGAGCTGTCCAGGTCCTGTTGCAACAAAGGAGCCCCAAACCATGACACTTCCACCTCCATGCTTCACAGTTGGTATGAGGTTCTTTTCCTGGAATGCTGTGTTTGGTTTGCGCCAAACATGTCCTCTGTTCTGGTGTCTAAATAATTCAATTTTGGACTAATCTGTCCAAAGAACATTATTTCAGAAGTCCTGGTCTTTGTCTACATTCTCTCTGGCAAACTTCAGTCTGGCCTTGATGTTTCTCTTAGAGAGCGAAGGTTTCCTCCTTGCACACCTCCCATGCAAGTTAAACTTGTGCAGTCTCTTTCTGATTGTAGAGGTATGCACTTTCACATCAACAGTAACCAGAGCCTGCTGTAGGTTCCGTGATGACATGTTGGTGTGTTTGATGACCTCTTTTAGCATCTTGTGGTATGTTCTCGGGGTGAACTTGTTTGGACGACCAGACCTGGGCATCTTGGCAGTTGTTTTGAAAGCCCTTTACTTGTTAACTATTTTCCGGACAGTGGAATGGCTGATTTCAAAATCTTTTGGGATCTTTTTAAATCCCTGACTCACCATGATGCTCACTCTCATTTCAACAGTCAGGAGCACACCAAACTCAATGTCTGAAGTTTAAATAGGGCAAGCCTCATTTAAAATGCTGAGTAACGATCTTCTAATCATGTGTACCTGGTGTGATACACCTGTGTGTGAGTTGAGCCATTTATAAATGTGGGGTGTCCTAACTTTTTCCTCAGTTAGAATATGCATTTTTGTAGAATTACACTTAAAGAGGATCTTGAGAAGTCTTTTCTTCAGTTTTGTTTGTTATTGTTCAGTTATATTCCTACAATCTCTCAGTATTGTTAAAATTGAGATTAAATATCTATATATCCAAAAATGTTACAAAAATACACAGGCTTTCATAGGGTGTCCTAACTTTTTCACATGACTATATATCAATGTTAATCTTGTTATTGCTTCTTCCTACATAGATCAGACAGGTTGTGTTATTTCTGTATATTTAAATGACTTACCTTTGTTTTTATACATTAAATTAATCTAACCCTAATTAGGTCCTTAATGAAATACAGTGTTATCGTTTTATAAAACCCTCCTTACAAAATTCAGGTATCTAAAACAAAATTAAAAATCCATATTAAATGTTAATTGTATCAACTATATATCAGAGCTACGTTTGGTAAGACCTTCATATTTTGTAGTTGTTTTATGTTACTTACCACAAATGTTCTGTTTTCTCATAATATCACCAGTTTATTAACTTTATACATTTCGTAAACTTTTCTGTATTTTGTCTGTTAGAACTATTTATATAATGTTCTTTATTTGACGGCAACAAATAAAATAAGTCTTTGAAAATGATAACATTCGTCTTTATTTGTATGTAAAAACGGCTCGTTTGGGTTGAGAAAATATTTTACGAAGATGAGCGAACAACGTTTCGACCTTCTTCGGTCATCGTCAGGTTTTCAACCCAAACGAGCCGTTTTTACATATATATTTCTCTACAAGTGGGTTTTCTCGACATAACTGATTCGTCTTTATTTGGTTTGTTTTCTGGGTTGGTCCAAGTTTTGGGTCAGATACCGTCCAGAATTGCTGTCTTCTGTTGAGCATTGCAACGTGATGCACCGGACATTGAATACAAATGAAAATCAGGAGCAAAACACTTTTAATTATGTTAAACTTAATAGCGTATCAGAAACATAAACGAAATTAAATACGTTATTGCCGGTAAACAGTTAACTGTCTATTTCCCAGAGTTCGTACGTGATGAAGCAAAACCAAAACTATATTTCTGCATACCCACCAGGTACCTGTCGTAATCAGCAAAAACTTTTCAGGAAGCAAAACTTTTCAAAAAAATTATTGTGCAGTGTAATCGGAATAGTTGCGTCCATTGAGGTCTTCGTTTCTCGGGCTAAATAAAACCTAAAAACCAAAGGTAAAAGTTCTTATGAAGTTTATCTAGAAGTGGTAATACTTTTCATTACTGACTGTTAACATACCATAACGTCTTGGGACAAGATGTAACTTAATGGTCCATCTCGGCTGTTCCAGCCTCTAAACTAAATAAAATGTATTGATAAATTAATTGTAAAAACATTCCTAAAGTTTGCCCTAATCATTGATGTACACAGCAAGCGTTTTCTTAAATCCATTAAAAACTAATACCTCTACAACATCCAAAGTCAATCGATTCCAAAGACAAACCACCTAGTTATAAAAATAAAATGTCTGATCACAAAATAACTCTTACCTTACCAAAATCAAGTATTAAAAACGATGATGCATCAACACTATTAACTCCCTGTACAATTTTAAACACTTCAGTTAAATTATCCCTAACTCTTTTTTTTTCAAAAGAAAACAATTTAAGATATTTCATCCTTTCCTCTCATGACAACCCTTTCATTCCTGGCACCATTCTAGTAACCCTTCTCTGAACCATTTCTAACAAAATGATGTAATGTGGATAAAGACTGAACACAGTATTCCAAAAATAGCCTAACCAGTGACATCTACAAATAAATTATAATCTCTTTAGACTTGTATTTCTGTATATACAATCTAAAATTGTATTTGCCCTACCACTAGGAACAGAACATCACTTGGGTGGACTTAGAAACTGATAAACCATAACAGTGTTGTTACAACTAATTAAATTTAAAAAAATCCTTCTACATTTTCTCCTGTATGACAAATCTGTCACGATAATCATCTTGTCCAGAAGTTTCCCGTCAGTATAATTTTCAGTAAGATAAGAGAATACAATTAATAGAAAGCAACACAATGTTATAATTGTAACTTGTTGAATGATGGTTTGGGTATGTATGAAGGATGTTCAGTTGTACAAATTGAGATAATTGTTCCATGATGGTACTATTTAAAGTATGGAATTTCTGTTCATGAACGTTTTTTACAAATCATTATTTAAAGTTCTTTGATAAACATAAGATTAATTAGGTGGTTTTCTTTCTTTTCTCGTTTTTATTCTATCATTACTAATTGAAAATTAAGAGTTAGTTTTGTAAGTTTATTAAATTAATGTTAAATTTTAATTCGTGTTGATGAGCTAAAACTAAACTAAAATAATGTAAAAATGTTCTTATGATAAAAATATTATAATAATTATATAAATAAAATATACAGTCTGTGTATCTAATAATTTACAGGTAAGAAAAAAGTGATGATAGTTATTTTAACATAACATTTTAACAATAATTACATTGGGTTTATTGTTCTATGTAATGTTTTCTGGTAAAACCTGCTGTACCAGCCGCGTGGTATATACTGTGTCATCTTTAGAATAAGTTACAAATATGTATTATTAACTTAATTATTACAATGGTTTACAGTTATAACGCTAATAACTAATTAAGGCCAATAACTCACACGCTAGCTAAATTCATTTTTTCCTGTTTATACTGCACGTGGCTTCACTTTATTTTGTACTTTGTCTAAATTTCGCTCGCGAACCTATTATATAAATACTTTATCTACGGAGGCCTCGAATATTAATAAACCACGTGAGTGTCGCAGATTCAACAATACTCAGTTAAAGTGAAGAGAAAAATACTGATTGCTCTTGTAATGTAACATCAAATATATTAGTAACGTCCAGACAACAATGTACTCGCAAACAAAACGTATGATTATTATTGTTTTACATAACCAAGCTCATCGTATCTATCGCCTTTTCAATTAATATCTATAAACTCTCTCCTTTATGGTAACTGAACAATTATTAAATATTAACTCACAAAATAAATTATGTAATAACACCAATACCAAAATCTCTTGTATATCTAACAAATAGCTTGGTTTTCTCATTTGTCCTGGATTTATCAATTTTCTTCAATATGTTGTTGAACTTGGGTTACGTTTGGCTAACAAGATTAATACGATCAGAAACTTTTGTATATTTACATCCATCCATCAGAAGATAATCATTTATATTTCTAAGTGATAACTAAGAAAAGAACCGTATTTCTTCTGAATTATAATTTAATGAATTTCCTAATCTGGTAAACATATATTTTTTTTATTCAGGGGAACTATTCGCTCCTTACTTGGTTTGAAGCTGGAGCAAGCTTCAGTCCCTCCTATGTGAATGCCTCTGGGTATCATTACTTAAATCATATATCTAGTAGATAAATTCCTGCCATGAATGGAATTAATTATACAACATAGTTTAAAGTAATACATTATTTAAATGAGTGTATTTAAAATTACGTTTCTTCTCATCCTGTGGTTATGTCAGAACAAATCAGTTTTTCACACCAGGTTTACTTTTGTTGAAAGGGTTAAAGTAATGTGTAATCTTTTTTTCAAGTTATGATACCAGCTTTTTTCTATGGAATATAAAAATTCAAAAGAACCCAAGGAAGATTAAGAAGTTATATTATAAAAGTTATACTTGATTTCTACATTTTCCTTTTTTGAAGTTATGTACAAAGGTGTATAATTAGCTATCTGTGCTCTATATACAACAGGTTTCTCTGTATAACTTAAAATATACATTTTTGATTCTATTGAGTATTCCACTATCCATTAAAGCTATAAAAATATAAGTACAAGGAAATTCAAATTTAATTTTACATCTTTCTTATTTTTAATTCACTTTATTGAAATCAAAATAAACAATATCTCTTGACTCTTTCGGTGATCCAGTAATGGAAGATTATTGAAACTTCACATATTACTTCTACAAGTTATGCCAAGAATATAAAAAGGGCTTGGGAGACATGAAGAAACATTTCTGGCGGGGTATAATGATATAGTTGTAGAGAAAAAGCTGATATTATCATGTAAATGTAATAGAAGTAAAATGTGTAAAATACAGATAAAATATCCCATGCAACAAATATTAAAATAATTTTCTCTTTGTTCACTTAGAGAAATTGAAGTAATTTATAAATATTTTGATTTCTATGAACCAAATTTCTAGTATGTAATGAATTATGTCTGTTATTATGGTTGGTTTTAATTAATTGACAAATTTATTTCTTCTAGCATTAATTTTAAAACCAAAGTTAATTACAATATCTTGGTTTTATTAAAAATTACTGCATTTTAATTTAACGAATCAATGAACTCATTACATTAGGATTGATCTTAGAGTCATGAAATCTGTTTGCCCTCTATCAGGACATTAGGATAGATAGTGAGGACTTGTACTACCATGTTCAAATAGATACGAAGGTAATGTTTATAACAAAATGTGTCTACTTTATCTTTTACTTTAACTAGTACTAGAATTTAGTTTCCCCATTTTGGTTGTCACTGTGATCCGTATAGCCGACTGAAACAGTCTAATGAATTATGCTGATTTTCCTCCAACCAAATGTTCTCTAGCTTTTGATATTTTTTATCCCAACAAATTGAAACGAAAATGTTTTATTAGTAGTTGTAGTTTCTGAAACAGAATATAGCTTCTAAGATAGATTTCTTTTTCAAGTCTTCCTATTCGACTCTTATGTTCTTCTGTTCAATACAGAGGTTTTATGTACTGTTACACACAGTCCAGTTTCTTGTTCAGATAGTCATTCTGTGTATGTCTATATAAATATATGGTTTTTCCTATTTAATCCTATGTATACTTCATCTAGTCTATACCACAGAGCCCTTGACTATGCTAATTTTTGTAAATTGTTGGAAGTCTCATTTTGCTCTGTTAGGCTCTTCTTTATTCAACTTTTTCAGTTTATTTCTGAAATTCCATTTAGCCATCTAAAATCTCATAATTATATCATTATACTGTAGCAATCTACAAGTTTATACATAACCAGGATAATGTTTGAACCACGTATTAAATGTCAACAGTTCAAACAAGTTCTTTTAAGTATCTTTGTATCAATCGATTATTGTTTTGTGACATCAATGAACTCCTCTAGGTAAATTCATGTATGTGGTGAGAAGACCTCCCAGAGAAAGTTCTGTACTTTCACTTTACTTCCTCTTGGATCTAAACATCTATCCATGTGTTTACCACTCGTGACGACCTGTAAATGGGAGTAAATGATCCTATTGTTGGATGGTGTCACGGGCACTATAATGGACAAATTTGCCCTTGAATAATGCAAGCGAATAGCGTTATGTTGGTCATCCTTAGAACCAGTCGGCCTTTTCTTTTGAGCTAGGGTCAATTGAGCACCAGTGTTTGATTTTCTCAAAGTGTGCTGTGGACATTGTGTCTGATGTTGGTATTTGAGTATAGTATATGTGTCCCTTCGAAGGACTTCATGATGGGTGTAATCAGAGGACACCGAATCATTCTCCTTTTATTATGGATACCCAATTATACAAAAATAAAATAATGTACATTTTATCTTATTGGTAAATGACAACGTCTTGAAGACTCTGACCATCAATATTAAACGAATCTTGCTTCTGCATTTCATATTCTTTTTTTCCATTTTTTGTCAGAAAACAAGTTAGGACATATGTCTTCCTTTTTTTATTCATAAGAGATGAAATGGTTTGATGGCTATTTAAAGTCAATTAAAAAGCTACATTCTATGGGCATTTGTGTGGAAACATCTACAAGAAAACACACTAAAATTCTTCTAAATTCCAAGGATATATATGAGGGATATACTAATTGAAGTTACTTTTCATGCAGCTGTGAATTCTTTATGAGAAATTATTGTTTAGGGGGATTTGAAAAACGCCATAATTCAGAGAGCTTTGCTGGTGTCTCCTGCCAAGTAGTTTCTGCAGTGTGATGTATATCTACTCGTAAAGATGGAATTATGCTGCCAATGTTGTCATTTCGATGTTTACATCTCCAGGATAACTTCATTGTTAATTATGGCTATCTATTCCTATCATTCTATGATGTCATCAGTGTCAGCAGTTAGGTCATAAAAAGGTATATTGTTGTAGTTCTGTGAACTGTACTCGTTGTGGTTGTGAAGACCATGATATCTTTGAGTGCTACTATGGACCCTCACTACATTAACTGTAATGATTTTCATTCATCTTGCTTTAGAGAAGAAGGTACAGTGCTTGTAAACTGTAAGTACCATTTCGTACAAAGGAGCTGGAAATTTATTTTTCTCTGCTGCATCTCCGATATATCTCATATATCTCCTTCTACAGACAGATCTTTCTGTGCTTCTGTGAGAGGATAAACGAGTTGACAAGTGAACATCTCCTCTTCCTGTCGCAATTGATACTTCAAGTAATGGCCTTCGTTTTGGGATTGTGGTGCCTGCTCGGGTCAATGTTATTTAGCTCCAAGATGCAAAATGAGTATTTTCTCGTCTACGGTCAGTGAAAATTACTTCAATTGATCTATATCCGCCCATTTGACTCAAGGCATGATCCATGGAAATCTACAAAACGTCTTATGATAAAGAAAAATAACCGAATCGTAAAAATAATGATTGAATATCCAGTTCTCCTACATCTAGGAGAAATATGTTCAATACAATTCATTTATATTTTGTATATGATATGTCTCTCTAGTCCTGTATCATGTACTGCGTTTTATTAACGACAATACAATAGTTTGTGTATTTTGACACATCTCGCAAACTCTCGCTACCAGGTATCATTGTTTCACTATAACTATCTACTGAAGACAACATCATGTGAGTCACGTTGTTACTACATATACACATCAGCATAACTGTCGTTTTTACCGTTCATATAGAGTGCATTAAGGTTGGAACGATGAAATTTCTTTTACTACCAAGATACTTTAAAGGTTTGGGCACAGCTTGTTTCATTAATGTCATTATTGTTGTTCTTTGTAGAAAAACTGTACCCATTCTTCAGGAACAGTTTCAGTAACGTAATTAGTATACAAATCTCGATGCTATTTTACAATGGGAAATACGACGGTGATCTACAAAACTATTGTTACCATTACCATGATATGCAAATAAATTATTCCATTTATAAATTATTATTTAAAACTTTTAGTTCGTTGTTTTTAGATAAATCTAACAATAACACTATATTGTCACGCGATCACCTACCGGTAACATTATTTCTTATTAATTTTGTATATATAATTACCTTAAGTATTAAATTGACTTTCAAACATACGGATTCTTAAACTAATATTAGAAGCATTGAATTATTACTTTGATCATACAAATTGGAACATCTATTAACATAAAGTAATTCTGTGTAGTTTCTTAGCCCTGGGATTATTTTATACCCTATTATTAATCTTGCAACTACTATTTCAAAGATAATTAAAGCAGTCTCTCCAAACATCAAAGACTTATTTCTTATCAATGAAATAAGAATCACAAATACAATTGGTTTGATGTTCCTGACATATTATACTGGTTTCAGCATCGGAGTCGTATCTTCATCTTTACATCTGGAACTGAGTATTTCTGTCCTTACCATGTACTCTATTCCACACCATCAGCATAATTCTCATAACTATTCTTCATGTATAGTCCATTGAGGTTGGAATCATGACATTTGTCGTACCACCAAGATCATTTAAAGGTTTGGGCACAGCTTGTTTCGTAAATGTCATTATCCTTGTCATTTGTAGAAAATCTTTACACATTGTGTCCACCAAACCCGTTTCTTGTAACATGGATCAGTAACATAACATCAAGATGTTAATAAATTTTGATAAGTAACTATCTGCAATATGTCAAAAATTTACTTAAAATTATATGACAACGATTTGTTGGAGAAAAAACAAAAAATACACATATTAGAGACTTGGGACACCATTAGGCACATTACAGAGTCGGAAAACAAACGTGTAAGATAATAGATGTAATACCATATTGTTAAAGAGGACTTACTGTAACATATACCTTACACTTTAATCATCGGCAAAAATTATCTTACAGATTAATCATAATGACAACAAAAACATTGTAAAATAATCAAAATGTGTTGTTAGCAAAAATGTTCAGACAATAATTATGAGAGATAAATAAAGTATTTGAGATAAAATACTTCAAGTAAATAAATAATATGATATTATTTTAACCAGCTGAATGTAGTTATTTAGAACTGAACCTAAAGGGAATAATCAACATAAGCAGAACATTTACCTAACAATCATTGTTATCATAATTTTAATTGAAATAATATCAAATTAATTAAATATATCAATATAAAATCTGAACTAAATTTAATACAATCGTGATAAATGTTTATGATTTGAAATTTTAGTTGAAATAGAGATTCATGACCAGGAATTGTAGAAATTAATTTATTGGAATTCTTTTTCAATAAAGACAAAAGATGGAAGCACTATTTTTGTCCGGAGATTGGTTGATATGATTCCTTCAATGCTAGTTGAGTTAACTGGTAGTTTAACTGAGCTTAATATTAATAGAACTGTAATATTCTGTATCTGTGATATGCCTGCATGTAGTTGGTAAAAAATAATGTATTCATCGTTAACAGGTATATATTAACACTATAATATCGTATGAGTAGGTGTATATTGTTAAATAATACAAACAATATTTCTAACTCTAAGAATGTACCAGCAAACATCTTTTTAAACGATATCATTCATTAATATAGTTAAAAATTTTACCTGGTTCTTCCTGAGTAACCTTTAACATTGAGACGATAGTAAAGATCTTCATTGTCTATCCTAAACACCCAACAGAGAGCGAACAGTTTTTCGTCTTCTTTTTATCTTAGAATGAACATGATGGAATAAGTTTCTTGATTTGTTAAACTAAAAATCAAGTAACTTCATAAGAAAATAAAACATAATAATTACTTTTGTTTGTTAAGGCGTGCGACTCGTAATCTGAGGGTCGCGGGTTCGCATCACGGTCGCGCCAAACATGCTCGCTCTTTCAGCCGTGGGGCGTTATAATGTGACGGTCAATCCCACTATTCGTTGGTAAAAGAGTAGCCCAAGAGTTGGCGGTGGGTGGTGATGATTAGCTGCCTTCCCTCTAGTCTTACACTGCTAAATTAGGGACAGCTAGCACAGATAGCCCTCGAGTAGCTTTGTGCGAAATTCCTACAAACAAACAAACAAACAAAACTTTTGTTTGTCAAATCATTATTGTAAGATAAATTTGTCATTTAATTAACACCAACAATAGTAACTGTAATATAATTATATGCAAAATTTGTTGTTCAACTTACCAATACTAATCACAAACAAACTATTGAAAATTTATTCTGTCTTGATTCAAAGTTCAAGAGATTGATAGAGTAGTTAGAAACAGGATCACCATTCAACAAAAGTTGTTTGGATTATCTTAAAGATTGGAGAAATAAACAAGAAAATAGATTCAATTTAAATACAGCATAGGGTAGGTTAGTTCTAAATCAACATAGGGTGGATTTACCACAGATACAACATATAGTGGATTAATCGTAAATACAAAATAAGATGGATTAATTTTAAATAAAGAATATTTTAGAATTGTTTGACATACAGAATAATGCCGATTTGTTCTCAGAGCCCAACATAGTGGATTAATTATAAATACAAAATAAGATGGATTAATTTTAAATAAACAATATTTTAGAATTGTTTGACATACAGAATAATGCCGATTTGTTCTCGGAGCCCAACATAGTGGATTAATTATAAATACAAAATAAGATGGATTAATTTTAAATAAACAATATTTTAGAATTGTTTGACATACAGAATAATGCCGATTTGTTCTCAGAGCCCAACATAGTGGATTAATTATAAATACAAAATAAGATGGATTAATTTTAAATAAACAATATTTTAGAATTGTTTGACATACAGAAAAATGCCGATTTGTTCTCGGAGCACAACATAGTGGATTAATTATAAATACAAAATAGGGTGGATTAATTCTGAACAGAACATACATAATGTTAGTTTTAAATACACAATAGTGTAGATTAGTTCTAAAAATATAATAATGTAGATTAATTCTAAATTCATAACAGAGTGGATTAATTATAATTACAACATAAGGATGATTAATTCTAAATGCACAATAGTACGGGGCAATTCTCAGTACAACATATTGACGATTTATTTCTAAGCACATCTTATGGTGGAAATAATTCTAAATATCACTTAGTGGCATTTTATTATAAATTCACTTTTACTTTATTTAATTATTATTACTTTAGTGAATACATTCTACATTATTTGAAAACAAAGCTGGAAAATGTTTTCAAAATAAAAATTTGGATTTAGTGAAACCTTATATATAACAACTAATTTAAATAAGAATAAGCGTTTGAGAAAGTTGAGAAGCAACCTGAAGGTCACTCTTTTGACCCACTTCAGTAAATACGTTCTAAAATTAACCTCGAAGGCCTCATACATTGACTGTTAATTCTAATTTGAGATTTTTAAAATACAGACGAGGTCAGAGATCAGTTAGAATAAGTCGTGTACGACAGTAACATGTAGTCCTGCTTAACTTATGTTAAACACTGGTGGAACTTGGAGACTAGTGGGTTAAGTTGTGAAACCAAGTGCCTTAAGATTGTAAAAGTATCTTAATATAACAATATTATAATAGAGTAATGGCGTGGCAGTTTATCAATGTAACGAAGAATAATAAATAGAATAGCTAAAGAGTACAATCTAAATTTCAAAATATCTTATAAATATTGCTTTAAATAAATTGATTTGATTATTGCAATGAGTTAACAGAATTATTTCGTCAAATATTCTGAACAAATTAAACAGATAATTAAGCAAATTTACAAATATGTCTTCAGGATAATGTGAAATTTTTAAAACTAGAGTAAATAAATGCTAACCACTTATTTATAATTAGCTGTAAAAATTCAAATTATAATTTTGGTTAAAGTCAACATAAAGAAACTAGCACAACAAAAAACAGTTTAAACTATATTAAAACTATTATTGTTCGTTTTCTTTCGCTTATCATAACACCGTATAAAATAAATATTTTAATAAGGTATAACAGAGCCTAACGAGTGTAACCCTTGGTACCTCATCCTTCTCTAGAAGTCTAAAATAAGAGTAAACTTTAGTTTAATAACAATATAAATCACTTTAATCTAAGGCTTGATGTTTATAACATAATGTAAAATGATTTAAGCACTTATCAGATACTGATGTAGATATGATGTCTATTTTAATTACCATTTTCCTTTAGACCAGTAGTAAATCATAGGGCTGTCACTTAATTTCTAATAATATGTACTTAAAAGAGCACTTATATAACGTCTTTCTATTTAATGTTAGAGGTATCCCACGGTTTACAAATATTAAAATTCAAAACAGATAAAATGGGATAAAAGTACTTTTAAAAACAGTTTTCGCCATTGTTCTCGTGGCATTATTAGATATATCGTTATGTGTTCATTTTCACTTTAATCAATATGTCTTTTACTGCTGTTAAAGCAACCAGTGATACCAACATAGTCTGACATGGTGTGTCGCAACTTCATCAGGCCATATTAACAGTGACGGAATGTTATTTTAAAACATTGCAATTCTGTCCCATTTTGTCTGTTTTTTGAATTTCAAAGTATTTGTGTATACTTAATTCTGTTATTGAGTTACTTAAGTATTTCTTTATTTGTCCAACTACATTAGAAAAGGTTAGAAGTAACTAACACAGACTTAAGGAAGTTTAATCCTGGTTGTACAAGGTTACAATCAATTTCTAAGTTATTTACTGAGATAGAAACCTCTAATAGAACTTTGTTGATGTTCACTAAACAGAACCAGTACTAACTGACTTCTTGGTAATATTTGGTAAACTCTTGAGTAGTAGCCTCGTTCTGGTGTCTGACGAAGTCGTGTAACATGAGAGAAAAGATAAAAACTGACGCTAAATATAATGTTCCTTTCAGTAGAATCAGACTTCTGAGAATCTGATTAAACACAGAGTAAACAAAATTCCCTGTTGGCCAGTGTCAAATATAAAGATTGAACTACAGTGAAATAACATCAACATTGTATCGGTTCTTCCTCTATTATTCAGTACAGTTTAATAAAGGTAAGTGCTAGTAATGTTAAAATATTGAACGCAATAGTTTGAAAATGAAATTTAAAGGCAAACTTAAGAAATTAAGCGAAAATGGAAGAAAATGTACTAATAATTTTTGTTTTATGACATATCAAGTATGAGTTATTTTGACAGTAGAGATGATTATTATTGTTTATTTTGAATTTTGTTTCTATATTGTTATAAATTTCTGAGTTAACTAAAAGAAAGAAACAAAAATATAGTTCTTGAAAGAGGCGACTTGTTACAAATAAGATTTTATCTAAATATTTTATTATACAGTTAACTGAAACTATAAGAGTTTTATAAAACTTTGATATCATATGATAATCATTTTAGTTGTGTTAGGATAAAACTTCGATACAGTGAAAACCAAAGTTAGTAGTTTCTGGATAAATGTGAAGTTTATTAGCAGGTAGATTCAATATATAGATAAATAAATGCATATGTTTGTAATACAATATAAATTCATAAATGACAAATTTCAACATATTTTATTGTGTGAATAACATTTTTTTTCCAGATGATGAGACTTAAAATTAACCAAATGATGATCAGTATCCAACCTGTGATGATTCTTCTTCTGGTTCATCAGAGCTGTCAGATAGAGACAAACCTCAAGCGATGTGAAATTACATCAGTATCAACTCTACTGGATTCAATCAGTGTACTGGTTACACAAGCTAAAGATAAAATACACAGCGATGGTAAATTAACGTTCACATTACTTATCTGTTAATATCTAAATTGGTGAATACAGTTTGTATTACAATGTTTTGTAATTCCAAATTTCTATCAGAACTTCGCTATTAGAAATATTCATCACTTGAGACATCATTTTGTCTTATGTTTAAAATATATAGAATTATTTCGATACAAAACCGAACGTATGTTTGTAGAATTTCAACTCTAAAATTCGGGTTTCGATACTCGTAGCGGATAGAGCACAGATAGCCTCTTGTGCAGCTGTGTACTAAACAAACAAAATTTTGAAAACATTTTATTATTGCTTTGCTTTTTTACGTAAATTCAATTTTATATGCTTTGTGTTAACAAGAAATGGAATGCCTTCAAACCTCTTCTGGACCAAGAGACTGTACAGATGTTTTTCTTAATGGAAACCATACTAGTGGAGTGTATCGTATCTGGCCAAAATCATGGATGTTTACAGGAAGTTTTGATGTTTACTGTGATATGGATACTGATGGAGGAGGCTGGACGGTAAGTTTACAAAGAAATAAGGTCAACTTCATATATAATTTAAATTCATTTTCTCATGAGTATGTAAGGACGTTGTAGTGAAAAAACAGGTTTGGACAACTGAACAGCTAAGTGACTAGACGCAACAGTATGTTAGGATGTTATAGTGTAAGAACAAGCTTGGATAACTGTATGGTTGAGTGACTAGACACAACAGTATGTAAGTATGTCGTGTAGTATGAACACGTTTGGATAACTGTAAAGTTAAGTTACTAGACACGCCACAACGTAAGGATGTTGTAGAGTAAGAAAAATTTTGATAAACAGTAGGTCTAAGTGAATAAACACAACACTATGAAAGGAAGTTGTAGAGTAAGAAAAAATTTGGATAACTGTAAAGCTAAGTGACTATACACAACAGTATATAAGGATGTTGCAGAGTAAGAACAAGTTTGGGTAACTGTTGGTCTGAGAGACTAGACACAGTGGTTTCATGAGGTTATTCTTGTATTATTGCCTCTCCTGATGTGCTGACTGTTTACAGTTTTGTAACTCATCTTCAATATCTACTTTAAGTACCTTTTCACTGTCTATACCTCAAGTTTTGCTGACATCTTCTTCTTGGCAAGCTCTGAATTACTCTCGAAATTCCTGCAACTCTTTTGTCACGTCCATTGCATTGAAACTATAATACTGGCAGATTCCCTTTCTATATGTTGTCAGTCATGGTGAACTTTTAAAAGGATTTAGCTGTAGTGAAATAAGACATTTATCATATAAAACAGATTTTATCAACATATCGTTTACCCACTAGCAACTGAATAACATCATCTAGTAACTGTATTTTACTCCTGTCTTTGGTTCATTTACTATTAATTGATTACTTTTGCTGATCTTGTAACTTTTGACGCTTAAAAGGGATAACATCTAAATAACAGCTGGCTATAATGTTAAGCACAATATTCAGCCTTTTGGACACAAAACAGCACTTAGATTGTTTGATTACAATCCTGCTGAAATGTTTGACCATATTCTTACATATTACTTGCATTTCTCAGTCTTCATTATGAGATTGGCCGAGAATCCAGGGTATTTCAAAGGATATATTGTGTCGGAATTCAGTCTCCTTTTTATCAAACCAACAGTAGTTTCATCAAAGGTTCAAATTAACAAATATTTCCAAGGACTTACGTAAACCATATTCATCAACAAGGCCTTCAATTACGATGAGGACTTGTTTGATCCTTATGTCCTCAATTATTTGCTAAACTGTCATTCGATACATGATTCCAACAATGAGTCTCATATTCCCTTGGCTTATTAAGTCATGGTTTTATGTAAACATGGGAGCCCGGCATGGCCCGGCATGTGTTAAGGCGTTCGACTCTTCGTTGGTAAAAGAGTAGCCAAAGGGTTGGCGGTGGGTGGTGATGACTAGCTGCCTTTCCTCTAGTCTTACACTGCTAAATTAGGGACGAGTAGCGCAAATAACCCTCGAGTAGCTTTGCGCGAAATTTAAAAACAAACAAAAAAACAAAAACAATGTATACTTGGATTATTAAACGGTAGGTGTTTGTGACTTGTTGGCAATAAATTCAAATAATAAACGTACAGTAAACATTCTACTTCTTTTGAAATGGTATATATATATTCAAAACGCTACAGGAAACTACAAACTTACTCAATAATCCAATGACAAGACTAACAATTTTTCTCTACTCTCAACAGAACAGGATCAGTGAATAATTCTCCTAAGTTACTCCGTTATGTACCATAATTCTATTCTGAACTTAAAATAATTGTCTTCCTTTTCAAAGACCATATAGACGGTTTTACTTACTTTTGAACACCCTTTGACAGGATAAATCATTCTCCTTATTTCTATTAAGTTGTGAAACACTATTTAAATATCGACCGTTAAAGATAATCACTCTTACGTCGGCTGAGTTCACGGTTTTTTCTATCTAGACTGCATGTAAATCCATTTCACTTTGTACTTTGTCTTAAAACTTACTCGCGAGGTTCTTATATAAATACCTTAACAACTGAGGCTTCGAATGTTCTCTAAACTATGCAAGCGGCTCCTATTAAATAACACTCATTTAAACTGATTAGAAATATACCGAAGGTTTCACTTATGTGACGTCAATAATATTAGTAAAGTCCAGACAACATTGTATTTGCAAACACAATGTACAATTATTACTGAGTTTCGTAATTAAACTTATCGTAAGTGGTTTCTTTATTTTGAATTCGTAAAATCCTACACGACGTCTATCTGCACTAGTCGTCCCTAGTTTAGAGGGAAGGCACAACAACGACAGCAAATTCTGGGCCATTTTTTACACTCCTGAAACTGATGACATGTCAAGTGAAAGAGTGATTAGAATATGTGTTTCTCAGGTTGAAAGTCGATTGTCCTGACCACCTAGCTGATCGTATTTATGGCTTTTAAAATGATTAACTTTTAATTAACTTTGTTGTTGCAAGAACTAAGCAATTATTAAATATTAATTTATAAAATAAATTATATAATAAAACCTAAATGTAAAATGTAACACCAGCGTAAAATTAAAGTTAAAATACCTCAAGTACCACACCAAAGTTCTATTGTCATAGTTATACACAATTTTTATAATCTTGAGGTAAAAGTTTTAATAAAAGAAATGTTTATAAACTGTTACTTTCCTTTTTATTGATCCATAAAAGAAATAAAACTAGATTTGGAATTTAAATATTATTTTTCAATTATGATCAAGAAAAAATAATGAGAATATTAGAACTGTTGTTTACTGATTGATGTTGCTAAGTAAATCATAGAATATAAATATTAATTCTATTAAATTTTTATTCTTTATTAAAACATAAATAACACAAGTACAACATAGTTCAATTTCATGTTTATAATTGTTCTTATTTTAAAATAATATCAGTTAGATTTACATAAAGTTCTCTGTAGGTGATTCAAAGACGGGGAGATTATGGAAACCCAACAGATTACTTTTACAAAACATGGCAAGAACACAAAATAGGGTTTGGAGACATCGATAAAGATTTCTGGCTGGGTATGATAATACAGTAGTAGAAATAGTTTTTTAATATCAATTGTATGCGACTACAATAGAAATATATAATGTAAAATATATTGAGAATATTAAATGTAATAAATATTAAAACGTTAATTTTTACTCTTTGCTTTGAAGAAACTAAAATTCCTCATAAATGTTGTGAAATTTAATCATCAGATTTTACTTTTACATCTTGTTATGACAGCTATTATTGTTCGTGTTAATTAATTAAAAAACTTATTTATTGCAGTAATTATTGCATAAAAAAATAATCAATGTATCTGTTTTCTCAGGAAATTTCTAGATTTTTGCTTTAACGAACCAAGGAACTTATTCAATCAGGTTTGATCTGACAGACAAAGAAGATGAAAAGCGGTTCGCCCTCTATCGGGAGTTTAGGATAGATAATGAAGAATTGTATTATCGTCTACATGTTAAAGGTTTCACAGGAGATGCAGGTAATGTGTAATAACAATATTGATCAATGATATTGTTTATATAAATGATTAGTAGAACATTATTGGAATTGGATATATTGCTTGTATTAGTTAACAATGTACACCTACTCATAACATATTTTAGTGTTTATTTAGACCGGTAAAGCTGAATAACTTTTTTGCCTTAACATCTATGTACAGATATATCACACATATAGAATATCGTATTTTTTTCTGATAGTTAATCTAGTTAAACTGTCATAAGAAGCATCATCATAAACCATAAAAAAATATTAATCCTGTTCATTATTACTAAGTATGAACTTTATTTTAGAACAATTTTAACTCTACCACAAATATAGTTAATGGTAACAGTAGTTATTACTTAATAGTAGAAATCAATAAAGGTTGTAAATAATATATATATGTAAAAACAGCTGGTTTAGGTTGAGAAATTTTTTACATAGAGGAGCGAACAACGATTTGATCTTCTTCGGTCATTGTCAGGTTTACAAAGAAAGAGGTAACTGACCGATAGCTGACCACATGTTTGAAGGAAGTTGTGTAACTGATTGTAAGAATGTAGAGGGCGTGCTTAGGTGTTGGATTATATTTATTAATACAGGTATGGAGGTGTTCCTTTGTGTTGGTTTCTTTTGGGCTTGAATTGTTGTATAAGTAAGACTTCTTTAATTTTGCGTTTGTTTATGTTTGTTTCTTTATTTAGTATTTGAGTGTTTTCTATGGTTATGTTGTGTTTATTTGACTTGCAGTGTTCGAAAACGTGTGAAGGTGACTTTTTATGTTCTTTGAATCTGGTTTCCATTTTTCTACTTGTTTCTCCAATATAGAAGTCGTGACAGTTATCACATTGTATTTTATAAATAATGTTGGTGTGGTGTTTGTTAGTGTACTTTTTACATAGTATATACCTCAGTTTTGTGCGTGGTTTTTGAATAAATTTGGTATTTACTGGAATGTCATATTTTGTTACTAGTTTTTGCCAAATGTTGGTTGTTTGCTGATGTCAGGAATATATGGTATGCAGCAGTATATGGTTTTGTGATTTTTTTGATTCGTGAGATATATTTACTTTTGTTGGTTGATTTTACTTTTTGTCTAGGTGTGTGCGAATAATGTTTTCTACGTTCTGTGGAGGAATCTTATTGATTTTGATGAAGTATTGTTTTATTTTGTCTAATTCGTCGTTAATTTTATCTCCTGAGCATAGTTTTGTTTGCATATATATACCAATAATACGCTAAAGCATTAATATCTCCATTAAAACAATTAAAAATGTTTAAAACACCTACTGTTTCATCTATTACTTACTTGATAATCTAAACGGTGCTGACTCCTAGATGGCGCAGACTATTGCTAGAAGATTTTTCCACTTTGCATGACTGATTTAAAAGTATCCACTTTTCATATTATGATAATTATATACAGATTATTTAAACAAAGTAAATATAACATGCAGTAAGTAAACTATCCAATTCAATCTAACAGAAAGTGGTACATAATGATAACTAGACACTGGACAGTTTCTATATGGAAAGTATATATTTTATACAGGTATAACATAAAAAGTAGAAAAAATACAGGTGTATTAAAAATATTAATTTTAAAATCAAATTGGAATCTTACTTCAAAAAGTACTGAGATAAAAAAAATAAAATCACAATAACAAATTTATAAAATGTAACCCTTCTTTTGGCAGTTTTAACAAACTGTAACCAAAATAACGCTTGCAGTTTATGAATTTGTGATTGTGGCTTTAATTCTTGTAAAAGTTATATTTATCACTGACAGAGCTACACTGTATGTTTAAAGATGTCCATGGCTATATAAAAACTGATAAAGAAAATTAAAATTTTAAAGGAAAATAGGGAACCTTAGATACTTCTAGATTTGTATATGAAGTGACAAAAACAAAATAAATACTAATTGGATAGTTTTTAAAACGATTTTCAACACAAAGTTTGGTTCACATTCTTATACGTATAGCAAAATGTTTGTTTTGAATTTCACGCAAACCTAAGGTAGATTATGTGTGTCTTTTTTATCGCAAAGCCACATCGGACTATCTGCTGAGCCCATCGTAGGGAATTGAATCACTGATTTTAGCGTTATAAAACCGTAAACTTACTGCTATACTGGCGGGAAGCATAGCAAAACGACAGTCGTTTTAAAAATCTATCCAACTAGTATCTCTTTACATATTTTGTTCTTTTTATTACAGCTTTTATTTTGTTTTGGATACGAATAATCAAAGATTCTTACT
Organism: Tachypleus tridentatus; assembly: GCF_004210375.1. Classification (NCBI taxonomy): domain Eukaryota; kingdom Metazoa; phylum Arthropoda; class Merostomata; order Xiphosura; family Limulidae; genus Tachypleus; species Tachypleus tridentatus. The sequence continues at coordinate 13,387,133 of NC_134825.1, read as the reverse complement.
TTGTGCTGAAGATATTATTTTCATATATATAAATAAACTGTAACATATTTTGTTGATCTAGAAGCTCTTCAAAGCAAATGTAATGAAAACTAAGAGAAAACTGTGTTTTTGTTGTTGATTTATATGAAAGAAAATCTTTTAAACAAAAACAATCACACTATTTATAACCTCGGAGATGAATAAAATAACATAACGTATTATTAGAAAAAGCGCCCTCTGCTTCATTGAAATAATTGGTATTAACATTGTAGAGGTTAATTATATATTTAATACTATCATGTTTAAACTTTCTCTTCCTTTTTTTGTAACTAAATATTCACTGTAGATAAGCTGTTAATGCTATAATTGAAGAATCGATCTAGAAAAACTTGTAAATATTTGTAAAGTTCATGAACTTTTGCTGAACGAAACTCATACCTTATGAACGTACTTGAGAAACTACTTAAGGTTCTCTTCAAACAACATAAAATTGTTACTTATGTTGATAAAGGGACACTAAGGTACAATGAAAGTACAAATGCTATAATGATGTCGTTTGTTCTCAACGTTTTGAGTGAAAGTATTATTCATGAGAATGTGAAATCGTGGTGCCTCACAAGGGTGTTTATACAAATTTTCATGGATTAAGTTCCTGGTAGTTTCATATTACTGGCCCTTGGTTGCTCCACTATCACTGTCTTTCGACCACTAATTGGCAAATCAGTGTTCTGATGTAGTTTCACCAGGTTTGCCACTCACCAAGTTATTTTCTAGTAAGATAAAAGGAGCCTTCTTTGCTTTCCATTGTTGTTTTACATTCATGTACTGATGATTTAAGTTTTCCCTCTATATAGGATTATTCATACCATTATTGTTTTTTCTTTGCAAAACTGTATTTCAGAGAATAGGTTAAGAGGTTGTTAACGTATTAGTTGATTATCGTTGTATAACCAGTGGTAACTGTTTATATAATGGTATACATAATTTGTGGTGTGATAACTTAATAATAAATCATAGTAAAAAAAATAAACTTTTATTTATTTAACGAAGGAGACAGTCTGAAGTATCACAATGGGTTAAATTTCTCCACCAAGGACAGTGACCACGACACGTATTCTGGTAGTTGTGCAGAGTCATATAAAGGAGGATGGTGGTATGGAAAATGTCATTCCTCTAACTTAAATGGACTTTATCTGAACGGAGAACACGAGAGCTACGCCAATGGTGTGAATTGGAAGGCATGGAAAGGTTATCATTACTCTCTCAAGACAGTGTCAATTAAAATTCGACCCCTGAACTTTGATATTCTTGTAAATAACAGAAACATTCCAATGTAGTGTTTTGTCTCTCCAAACATTCGTTTTTATTTGATATATAAAATTAACGTTTTACTTTGATATTAGGTTTCTGGTTATACATAAGTTGGGATCAGGAAGCTGGTGAATTACGATGAAGAAAATAATAAGGTTTAGTTAATTTTGATTATATTAAGGAATAGTTGGTCTTGAAAAATAAAGAAGGTTTATTATTTTTTCTTATTCTTATTCATTTACGAAAAACGTATTATTTTGAATCTTTTAAAAAGATATTTTAACACTTATTTTGTGTTTGTTACATTCGAAGTATTCTAGACATGAGATATGTTATTCTATCTGAAACTTTTTAAATAAAGATGGTGTGTTTCTACGTATTTGATTCAATAATGAATATTTAGTATTTTTGCAGATGCAAGTTTAATATTCTTAAGATTATAAATATAAGTTCAAAATGACTAAAGTTACAAAGACAAATATTTTGATATTGATCTTAAACTCAAATTGTTTCCATGGTATATTTTGTTTTCAATCTATATTAAAAACAATAACCATAGAAACACTTTGTTTGTTATAAATCATTTTACATTTTTACTGGATCAGAAGAGTAAATACATAAATACAAGTTTTAAACACAAATTTGAAAATTCCTGAACATTAATGTATATCACTTTCATTAGAAACTTATTTCGTAATCACAATTTTCAAAACATATTGACCAATGATTTGACATAACAGTGTTGCCATAAATGAATTTCTACAATTAATGAAGCATTATCTCTTTCTAAAGTTAATTTTAAATTATTAAATATCTATGAATATTTTATTTTATTTATTTCATATTTGTTCTTTGGTAACTTAATTTCATATTATTCCATTAACACTATGAGAATAATGATTGCTCGCTGTATGTTATACTAAAATTGTTTCATTTGTTATTCGTTTTTCTATATCAATACAATTCCCTTTACATTTATTTTTTAATTCCTAAATTTTGCTAGCTAAAAACGTTAACTTATAAACTTGGATATGTTATAAAATATAATTTTAATGTTACTGATGAGCCCAACGATTAACAAGTTTTTCCACTTTTTCCACACAATGAAAACATTTTGAACAATCTGTGAAATAATGTATCTCAAGACGGTTAGTATGGAAATTAACACTTTTATTAAAATAAAATAACAACACTTCAATCTTCTCAGGTAATTTTCAGAATAACAAAGACAGAGTTTGCCACAATTGTTGTGTGCTTTATTTATAAAAGTGTTAATACCCATACCAGCCATTTTGAGATGCATTTTTTTCTTCAAATGGGCTTGTCGTCATCACGAATGTATGGGACAGCATGTTACCCGATAAATAGTTTATACGTGATTTTGCAATATTGACTTTGACAACTACCTATTACTAGTTCAGTTCGTGAATAACGAATAAATGTTTTAACTAATCTTTCGTTTATCATGTTCCATTTCCTTGTGAACAAGTCGTCATGGAAGTTAAAGTTTCATCATGTAAACTACAGAATACACTTTCTAAACAAAATCACAAAATACTGAAGGTAAGAGATTACAAAGAAAACGTGTCAGTGTTTTTAAAATAATAACACCATCTTTTAGAAAACACTTTCCAGTTAATAAGCATTTTATTTCACTATTTCACGTGTAATCTTTATGTTGATCCAAGTATAGAAACCTCATAATTCAAATAGAACTAAGTAAAATATGCCTATTTTGTGCCATATAACAATTTATATATCTTCAAATTAATTAAATTTTATAAGCTTTCTTTTCAGACATTTCTAAATAAAAATAACAAAATTTCAAACTTTGAAATATTTACGAATTTTAAAACAGAAAATCTACATAAATAGAAATATGTACATTTGTAAAAATTTGTTACATAGCTTTAGCTACATTTTAAAAAATATCTTGAATAAGCTAATATGTTTTTACTACCTTATACCCTTAGCCATTTAGTTTTGAGTAAATATAACTATTGAACAGCTAAGCAGTATTTATATTTATTCATAAACAATACTTAACATTTTCAGTGTCGGAATACTCTTATTTATCTCGAAGAAAATATTTTATTTGAGATTTAGTTTAACAATTTTCTAAGATATCTAAGAATATAAGCTTTGCCAGTTAGTTTACACATAGAATTAAGGTTCTGCGATCAAAGTCATAAAATATAGAAGGAAGGTTCTGTAAAGAAGGTTACAAAAAAAAAGGAAATAATCTCGCTGAACAAAGTTATATAACATGGAAATAGGACCTAGTGGAAATCGTTATGCAACACGGATATAAGGGGAAGTAATCAAGGTTATACAATATTCGAATGAGACTGTCAACATTTTTACATATCTTATATTTAACATCACTAAAGAACTTAAAGATTAAGAGTTGACAATAACTGTTTCATAAAAGTTTATTTTTATAAAGCCTATTGATTTTATAAATATTAATATATGAGTTGTTTAAAATAAAATACAAACTTTAACTAATGAATACACAAGTTATAAGTTTAGCGTACACTTATGTAAAAACACTATCACTGTAGGTTTACATGTATTACTATTATTGTATGACGTTTAAGAAATAATTACGTTATTATTCTATTGTTTTGTTGTTAAATGTTGGATCGAAATTCATTTAAAGAAAGTCACAAAATTTATGAAACGTGCGATCAAATATTTTAACAGCGTTATAACTGTATAATACATTGGGCGTAATCATGGAAATAGATTTTGAATGTCGTACGTTTGAATACCATCCCCAAAAATTTTTAATCAAAGAAAGTTGTAACGGCTAATCCTGTTATCCGAATAGAGCAACCCAAGTATTGGCAGTGAGTGGTGTTAATTACCTGGTTTCTTTCTATAACATTAAAATTAAGAAGAAAATTGGTCGGATAAATCTCCAGTAATTTTACACATCATAATACAAACAGATAAATAATTGCAAAGTAAATTTATTTACTAGTGAATTACTTTCAAGTTTGATTGAAAGTAAAATTGTTTGTCCTTATTTATATGTCTTTATAATATTACCAACGTGAGTGGAGTTTTATCAAAAAGAGTAAGTCTTTGTCAAAACAAAGAAATAAATTCGTGTGAATAGCTTGAGCATATAAACAAGTTGTTAAAAGAAAACTTAAGGTGAAATCTGCAACGGATTTACTTCCACATATTTGTTCAATATCGATGTTTGTGTGAGTTGAATTTATTTTTCGAAATGCATGTAACTTATACTATTAAATGTGTATTCTGAAATGCCCTCCTATTTCCTAATTTTATAGATTTTGGAGTATAGGAACACAAAATACTCGTTTTCCGAGCGCACTAGAGTATTGATGGACCATTTGAAATTTCTACAAGACTTTTAACCCACTCGTCGAAAGACAGTATACATAACTCGTTTGATACAATTGGTATACTACAAATCTTTAAAGCTATAACTGTGAAACACTTATTGATCGGCAAACTACAGTTAATTTATCAAGAATGTTTATAGATTTCGAACATTACTATTTGTTTAACTTCAGCGGATTACCATCGAATTTTGGCATTTCTACGAAAACATTAGATAAAAGGAGCAGTTAAAAACTCACGCTCAATTAATGAGAGGCTTGTTAGTTTTGCGTTAGATGAACAACACTTTTAACAACTCAAAATTATTTCGCTCATTGTGAACCCTCGATAAAATATTCAGTTCCACAGAGTAAGATTGTAAAACTTTCATATGTAAGTTTTCTTATTTGCAATAACCGATATTATGAATTATATTATTATTTATAGTTTTAAATATGTTTTTGATAAGGAAGACAACTATGTCTATCAATATTATTAGCAAATGTCATAAATTTAATAGACATTAACATTTATTTAACTTTTATATCCAGTTTGAAGATATTTTAAATCGTAAAACGTCACGTAATGAATGGCAGACTTTTCCCAGGTAAATCATAATTTATAATAATAATAACCAATAAATTGGAGATTCGTGAACTGTACTGAATGAGAGACAAACTTTAACCTAAATTAAACTTAAAATAATAATTCAATTTATATTTATCAGTTCCAACAAAATTTGATAATGTCTGAATATCAAAATTTTTTTGAATCATCCTCTCGAACAAGTAGAAAATATCATAAAAGTAAAATTGCCAAAATTTTAGCATAAGAAGTTAAGAAATAAATGAGATAAAATAAACTAATAACTCGTGTTACTGAAATACTAATTGATGATGATTTGTTGTTTGAGGAGGCATCAGTAGAATAACCTCGTGTCTCTTTCGGCCCGGCATGGCCAGATGGGTTAAGGCGTTCGACTTGTAATCTGAGGGTCGCGGATTCGAATTCCCGTCGCACCAAACATATTCGCTCTTTCAGCTGTGAGGGCGTTATAAAGTTACAGTCAATCTCACTATTCGTTGATGAAAGAGTAGTCCAAGAGTTGGCGGTGGGTGGTGATGACTAGCTGCCTTCCCTCTAGTCTTACACTGCTAAATTAGGGACGGCTAGCACAAATAGCCCTCGAGTAGCTTTGTGCGAAATTCCAAAAAAAACAAAAAAAAACAAACAAACACGACTCTCACAAGGACTTTCGGTAGAGTTTTATTTATATGTTAAATGGTGGATTTTTTAAACATAATACTATAAAATAGGGCTCTTAAAATCAGTTCGTTTTCCAATAAAGGGTAGATCTATTAATTTATAAAAGAATTGTAGTGTTGGATTATGATAGCTTCATTATGTATAGATAACAAATGATCATAAAAGTAATAAACTGTTAACCAACACGTATCGATTTATGTTATGTATTGTATACCATCCTTAAGACTATATTTTAATGTATACAGTGTCATTTGAAATTATTACCTAGCAAAACAATATAATATAAGAAAACAAAAATAAATTCATTTTTATCCATTTATATATTTGTTTATTTCCAATTAAGAACAAAGCTGCACAGTGGGCTGTCTGTTGCACTGCCCACTAGGGGTATTAAAACAAGTTTCTAGCGCTATAGGGGTATGTCTGCGGACTTATAACGTTAAAATCAGTCGTTCAATTCCTCTCGGTTTGCTCAGCAGATAGCCCGATGTGGCTTTGCAGTAAGAAAACACACACCATGTTTTATAATCAAACTTGTTTATCTGTCGATATATTTTATTAAACTTTTGATAACAGTATTAATTTGTATTCATTACTCTATCAAACGTTTATTTCCAAACTATTCTAATGCTATCTACAATTCTGTCAATATTTACTTGACGTTGCAATAGAAAATTTAAATACAATCTTACTTGTAACTAATCACAACTTTTAAAAACCTTTGTTTTTCAGCCACACAAAATATAAATTTATAATAACCTTCATTAGGCATATCTATTATCATGATAACTCAAAATTAATAAATTATTAACTAAAGTTTAATGATTGTCATCTACTCTCCCATAATTCATTAACTCTATCTTTAAATTCCATTTTCAAACTATAACGTTCAATGTTTTCACATTACATACACCTACCTTTATCAAACACTACTAAATAATACAGGAAGCACCGATACAATATCGATGTTATTTCATTGTAGTTAAATCTTTATATTTAACATTGGCCAACAAGGAATTTTGTTTACACTACGCATGATTAGTGTTTAAGAAATCTGATTCTACTGAATGTAGAATTATGTTTATCTTCTGTGTTTATTTTTCCCCTCAAGTTACTGAACCCTGTCTGACACCAGCGCTCTGAACAGGAAATGTCTACCCAGAAATTTAACATAAAACACAAGCGTTTAAATTATTTTCATATTGTCATAAACCTCAAACTTTACATTGGAGCAAGTTTTATTGATATTAAATTCAAGTTTGCTCTTCCAGGAAACTTCTAGTAAAGGGTGAGATACCGTTCGTTAGACTCTATAATATCTAATGATATTATGTTAACCTTTAAAATATGTAAAGTAATAATTTGAATATAGTTTAAAATGTTTTATGTACACTTCTATTTGTTTTATATCGGCATTCTTATAAATAAAAATGTGATTACTGAACTAATTTTAAATAAATTATTATAAATTTATTTACTCTAAATTTCTAAACTTTCAAATTATCCTGACAAAATATTTTGTAAATACACTTAACTATTTCTTTTAGGAGTGGTAATTTAGTTTTGCTCATGATCACTTGATCATAGTAATAATTAAAATAATTTATTTAAATCAATATTTAAAAGATATATTAAAATACACAGGAAGATTAATACAGTTCCTTAGTCTTTTAAAATAACAGAAACAATTGCTTATCGTGCTAGTTATACCTTATTGTAAAAATTGGAACAGTGTGAACATTTACATACACATATATTTTTCTTCTGATAAGTACTACACGAGAAAAGTGTTCGACTTTAACTCATATAAACTTTAATGTTTTATGCATTAAACGTACTTCCTTTTGTTCAAAAAACAACAGATATTAAGAAGTCTAACTTTTAGCACTACATTTAAAAATTCTGTCACTGAAGATAAAATCAAACTTTCAAGTATAGTTTTTGTGAAAGTCGTGTCATTGTTGTAAGGACAGTACTGTTATTTACAACTGTGTTTTATTATTTATTAAAAGTTGTTGCACAGACCACAGTTATTTTTCTTGAATACCCAAAGGGTGAATTTTTTAACTATTCTGTTTTTGGTGCCATAAAGTGGAAGGGGAGAATCACCATGTCATAATTCACCACAACTGACACGGAAACCTTGTTGTATTTCAGCATAAGAAATAGCATTATTGTATTCATTATTTCCGTCACATAAACGGACGGATAGACAATCACACCATTGCTCAAATACTACATCATTAAACTTTCGTGTCAAATAATGTGCATACATCCACTAATTAAGTAACATAAACAATGTTATTTCAGATGGTTACAGGGCAAATATTAAATAATAAATTTGTCATTTTAATATTTTAATTTTTCATTGTCAGGCAATTTGTTTAAACCTCAACTTTCTATCATTTGAGCAGTACCTATTTATAACTAGCTAAACCAAAAATAAGTGATAAGAAATTATTTAAGAAAGTGTTTAATATAATTTAAGCTTGACCACTTCTTAGTGTCGAACATAACTTATTATAACCAACTTCTTACCTCGTCTGTATGTGAAACGCCTTAATCAATTCTTCAAACAGTCTAATTACATTAATACTTGAAGTTCTTATGACTACACACTTTTTTATATTAAAATTTCATATATAGAACATTTTCATAACCTAACACATTTCGTTAAACTAAATATTTCATTAATATTTTATTAATGTCATTTTTGGTTTGTTTCTTTTAATTTATCTTAAAGTTACCATGTGCTAGCTAATTTAGAAGTGACAATCTAAAGTTAGAAGAGATAATCAACAACACTAACAATTAGCTCTTGGACTACTTTTTACCAACGGATAAAGAATTGATAATCATATAATAAGCTATCGAAGGCTACATTTCTGTGAAGGATTTCGAACCCACAACCAGCAGATTGTCATCCGAGCATCTCAACTACTGATGTTTCTTTAAATGAGATGTTAAATATAAGATTTCACTAACTTGTAAATGGAAAATTTTTATAAAGCTCTTAAGAACGATGTTTCGAAATAATGTATTGAATAAAGAAATATTAATTAAACCAATTTAAATGAAAATTTTACCGCGAGAATAATCAACTTATGTTATATTTAGAATTATTTCCATAATATGTTGTATTTATAATTAATTTATCAGTATGCTATATATACAATGATCACTAATATTTTGTATTTATAATTAATCATCAATATATTCTTTTTTTAGGAATAACTCACCTTATGTTGTATATACAATTAAACCACCCTATTTTGTATTTATAATTAGTATATCCTGTTGTATTCGGAATTAATCCACTCTATTTGTATCAGGTATTTAAATTAATGTTCAGATTTTTCTAAGAATCTTTTCAGCTTTGAGAATTTTTTTCAATAGCCTGTTACTGATTAATTTTGATGATGTCATGATTTTATATCTTCACACACAAGATATTATTTAGAGTTACTTGAGTGATCTATACCAAGAGAAAAAGTAAAATTATTTAAAGCTAAGCAGGACAAGCTATGTGTTATTAATAACATCATTAAAAATTGCATTTGTAATTTAAATGTTTGTTGGAGAAACGTGTTTAATACAGTTCATATATATCTTGTATGTGATATCATGTATCTGTGGTCCTGTATCATGTAGTGCGTTTTACTAACGAGAATACAATAGTTTGTATATTTTCACACATCTCGCAAACTCATGCTATCAGGCAACATTGTTTCACGATAACCATCTACTGAAGACAGCATCATGTGAGTCACGTCGTCACTGTATATACACATCAGCATAACTGTCGTGTTCACCGTTCATATAGAGTGCATTAAGGTTGGAATGATGAAATTTCTTTTACTACCAAGATACTTTAAAGGTTTGGGCACAGCTTGTTTCATAAATGTCATTATTGTTGTTCTTTGTAGAAAAACTGTACCCATTCTTCAGGAATAATTTCAATAACGTTATTAGTATACAAATCTCGATGCTATTTTACAATGGGAAAGACGACGGTGATCAACAAAACTATTGTTACCATTATCATGATATGCAAATAAATTATTACATTTATAAATTATTATTTCAAACTTTTAGTTCGTTGTCTTTAGATAAATCTAACAGTAACACTATATCGTCACGTGATCACCTACCGGTAACATCATTACTTATTAATTTTGTATATATAATTACCTTAAGTATTAAATTGACTTTCACACATACTGATTCTTAAACTAATATTAAAAACGTTGAATTACTACTTTTATCATACAAAATGGAAGATTTATTAACATAAAGTAATTCTGTGTAGTTTCTTCGCCCTGGGATTATTTATACCCTATTATTAATCTTGCAACTACTATTTAAAAGATAATTAAAGCAGTCTCTCCAAACATCAAAGACTTATTTCTAAGAAGTGAAATGTGAATCACAAATACTATTGGATTGATGTTCCTGACATATTATACTGGTTTTAGCATCGGGGTCGTATCTTCATCTTCACATCTGGAACTGAGTATTTCTGTCCTTACCATGTACTCTATTCCACACCATCAGCAAAACTCTCATGTCCATTGAGGTTGCAACCATGATATTTGTCGTACTACCAAGATCCTTTAAAGTTTTGAACACAGCTTGTTTCATAAATGTCATTATCCTTGTCATTTGTAGAAAATCTTTACACATTGTGTCCACCAAACCCGTTTCCTGCAATATGGATCAGTAATATAACATCAAGAAATAAATTTTGATAAGTAACTATCTGCAATATGTCAAAAGTTTACTTAAAATTATATGATAACGATTTGTTGAAGAAAAAACAAAAAATACACATATTAGAGATTTTGGACACCATTAGGCACATTACAGAGTCGGAAAACAAACGTGTAAAATAATAGATGTAATACCATATTGTTAAAGAGGACTTACTGTAACATATACCTTACACTTTAATCATCGGCAAAAATTATCTTACAGATTAATCATGATGACAAAAAAGACATTGTAAAATAATCAAAATGTGCTGCAAGCAAAAATGTTCATCATGGTTTATAGAATCTAATGATATACAGGACAAACATTAATTATGAGAGATAAATAAAGTAGTTGAGGTAAAATACTTCAAGTAAATAAATAATATAATACTATTTTAACTAGATAAATGTAGTTATTTGAAACTAAACCTAAAGGGAATAGTCAACTTAAGCAGAACATTTAGAATCATTGTTATCATAATTTTAATTGGAATAATATCAAATTAATTTAATATATGAATATCAAATCTCAACTAAATTTAATACAATCGTGATAAATGTTTAGGATTTCAAATTTTGGTTGAAATAGTGATTCATGACCAGGAGTTGTAGAAATTGATTTATAAGAATTCTTTTTTCAATAAAGACAAAAAGGTGACAGCACCATTCAAGTCAAGTGATTGGTCAATATGGTTCCTTCAATACCAGTTGAGCTTGATATTAATAGAAATGTAATGTTCTGTATCTGTGATGTGTCTGCACGTAGTTGGTAAGAAATAATTTATTCATCGTTAACAAGTTTATATTAACACTATAATACTGTTAAATGATACAAACAATATTTCAAACTCTAATAATGTACCAGCAAACATCTTTTTAAACGATATCATTGATTAATATCGTTAAAAATTTTACCTGGATCTTCCTGAGTAACCTTTAACATTGAGACGATAGTAAAGGTCTTCATTGTCTATCCTAAACTCCCGATACAGAACGAAGAGTTTTTCGTCTTCGTTTTATCTCAGAAACAACTTGATGGAATTAATTTTTTTGATTTGTTAAACTAAAAATCAAGTAACTTCATAAGAAAATAAAACATATTAATTTCTTTTGTTTGTGAAATTATTATTGAAAAAAGAAATTTGTCAATTAATTAACACTAACAATAATAACAGTAATATAATTATATGCAAGATTAAGATTTGTTGATTAAAATTATCAATACTAATCACTAACAAACTATTGAAAAATTATTCTGTCTTGAATCAAAGCTCAAAAGATTGATAGAGTTATTAGAAACAAAATCATCATTCAACAAAATTTGTTCAACAAAATTTGTTTGGATTATCTTAAAGATTCGATAAGTACACAAGAGAGTAGATTCAATTTAAATACAACATAAGATTAACTAAGATTACGAAACACTGACCTGAGGAAAAAAATGTATTCTAAAGATAGTTGGTATGTGTATTAAAACGTTAATTAAAATGAAGAATAAAACAGTTGTCTCTTGAATACATAGGGTATATTAATTCTAAATACAATATAGGGTGGATTACTTGTAAATAAAATAAAGGATAGATTAATTCTGAATACAACGTAGAGTAGGTTCATTCTAAATAAAACATAGGGTGGATTAATTGTAAATAAAATAAAGGATAAATTAATTCTAAATACAACGTAGAGTAGGTTCAATCTAAATACAACATAGGGTGTATTAATTGTAAATAAAATATAGAATAGATTAATTCTAAATACAACGTAGAGTATGTTAATTCTAAATACAGCAAAGGGTGGAATTACTGTAGATACAACACATGGTGGATTAATTGTAAACACAAATAAGTTGGGTTAATTCCAAGTAAACAATATTTTAGAATCGTTTCAGATACACAATAATGTAGATTTTTTCTCAGTGCCCAACAGAATGAATTAGTTTTAAATACAAAACAGGGTTTATTAATTCTAAACACAGCGTAACGTAGATTAATTCTAAATACAACGTAGAGTATGTCGGTTCCAAATACACAATAGTGTAGATTAGTTCTAAAAATATAATAATGTAGGTTAATTCTAAATCCATAACAGAGTGAAGTAATTATAATTACAACATAAGGATGATTAATTCTGAATACTCAATAGCACGGGACAATTATAAATACAATACATTGACGATTTATTTCTAAATAATGGCATGATGTAAATAATTCTAAATATAACTTAATTGCAATTAATTATGTCTTCATTTTTTACTCTATCTAGTTATTATTTCTTTAGTGAATATATGCTGTACATTATTTGAAAATACAGTTGGTAAAAGTTTTAAAATAAAAATTTCAACTGTAGTGAAATCTTACACATAACAAATAATTTAAATAACTACTGGATATATTGTTATGTGTTCAGTTTTAAGTTTAATCACTATGTCTTTTACTGCTGTATAAAGCAACTATTGATAATAAGGGATTGTCTGACATGGTGGATCGCATCTTCATCAAGCCATGCTGACAGTGACGAAACGTTATCTTAAAACGTTGCATTTCTGTCACATTTTGTCTGTTTTTTGAATTTCAAAGTATTTGTGTGTACTTAATTCTGTTATTGAGTTACTTATGTATTTCTTTATTTGCCCAACTACATTAAAAAATGGTTAGAAGTAATTAACATATCTGTAAGATGTTTTTCAAGTTTTACAAGGTCACAAACAATTTCTAAGTTATTTACTGAGATAGAAACCTCTAATAGAATTTTGTTGATGTTCACTAAACACAACCAGAACTAACTGACTTCTTGGTAATATTTGTTAAGCTCGTGAATAAAAGCTTAGTGCTGGTGTCAGATGAAGTCGAGGAACTAGAGAGGAAAGATAAAAACTAACGCTAAACTCAATGTTCCTTTCAGTAGAATCAGACTTCTGAGAATCTGATCAAACACAGAGTAAACAAAATTCCCTATTCGCCAGTGTTAAATACATGGATTAAACTACAGTGAAATAACATCAACATTGTATCGGTTCTTCCTCTATTATTTAGTACAGTTTAATAAAGGTGTTAGTAATGTTAAAATATTGAACGCTATAACTTGAAAATGAAATTTAAAGGCAAACTTAAGAAATTATGCGTAAATGTAAGAGAAAAATTAATAATTTTTATTTTATGATATTTCAAGTATGAATTATTTTGATAGTAGAGATGACTATTACTATTATGAATTTTTTCTATATTGTTATAAATTTCTGAGTTAACTAAAAGAAAGAAACAAAAATATAGTTCTTGAAAGAGGCGACTTGTTACAAATAAGATTTTATCTAAATATTTTATTATACAGTTAACTGAAACTACAAGAGTTTTATAAAACTTTGATATAATATGATAATCATTTTTAGTAGTGTTAGGATAAAACTTCGATACAGTGAAAACCAATATTAGTAATTCCTGGATGAATGTGAAGTTTATTAGCAGGTAGAATCAATATATAGATAAATAAATACATATGTTTGTAATACAATATAAATTCATAAATGACAAATTTCAACATGTTTTATTGTGTGAATAACATTTTTTCCCAGATGATGAGACTTGAAATTAAACAAATGATGATCAGTATCCAACCTGTCATGATTCTTCTTCTGGTTCATCAGAGTTGTCAGATAGAGAAAAACCTCAAGCGATGTGAAATGACATCAGTATCAACTGTACTGGATTCAATCAGTGTACTGGTTACACAAGCTAAAAATAAAATACACAGCGATGGTAAATTAACGTTCACATTACTTTTCTGTCAACATCTAAAACCGGTGAATACTTGGACATTAACAGTTTGCGTTACAATGTTTTGTAATTTTTTATCGTAAATTTCTCTCAGAACTTTGCTATTAGAAATATTCATCACTTGAGACATCTCTTTTATCTTATGTTTAAGATATATAAAATTATTTAAATAAATCCCGAAAGTATGTTTGTAGAATTCCAACTCTAAAATTCGGGTATCGATACTCGTAATGGATAGAGCACAGATAGCCTCTTGTGCAGCTGTGTACTAAACAAACAAAATTTTGAAAACATATTTTATTATTGTTGCTTTGCTATCTTACGTAAATTCCATTTTATATGCTTTGTCTCCACAAAAAATGGAATGTCTTCAAACCTCTTCCAGACCAAGAGACTGTACAAATGTTTTCCTTAATGGAAACCATACTAGTGGAGTGTATCGTATTTGGCCAAAGTCCTGGATGTTTACAGGAAGTTTCGATGTTTACTGTGATATGGATACTGATGGCGGAGGCTGGAGGATAAGTGTACAAATAAAAATAGGTCAACTTTATCTTATTTTAAACTCATTTTCTTATGGGTTTCTAGATGTTAGTGGAAGTCTTGATACAAGTACATATTTTTTGTTTTCAAGGAACATAATATATATGCTTCGATATATTTGCAATAACTGTACAGCTGAGTGACTAGACACAATAGCATACTATAGTGTGATAGTGTAAGAACAGGTTTGGATAACTGTTCACCTGAGTGAGTATACACAACAGTATGTAAGGATGTTGTAGTGGTATAACAAGCTTGGATAACTGTAGAGCTGAGTGACTTGACACAACAGTATATAAGGATGTTGCAGTGTAAGAACAAGTTTGGGTAACTGTTGGTCTGAGAGACTAGACACAGTGGTTTCATGAGGTTATCCTTGTATTATTGCCTCTCCTGATGTGCTGACTGTTTACAGTTTTGTAACTCATCTTCAGTGTCTACTTTAAGTACCTTTTCACTGTCTATACCTCAAGTTTTGGTAACCTTTGAATTACTCTCGAAATTCCTGCAACTCCTTTGTCACGTCCATTGCATTGAAACTATAATACTGGCAGATTCCCTTTCTATATGTTGTCATCACAGTCATGGTGAACTTTTAAAAGGATTTAGCTGTAGTGAAATCAGACATCTATCATATAAAATTTATTTATTTATTTATTTTGGACATTTGAACAACAGCTGGTTTCAATACCAAGCACAATATTCAGTCTTTTGGGTATGAAACAACACATAGATTGTTTGGTTACATTTCTGCCGAATAACTTTGACCGGATTTTTATATATCATTTACATATTTAGTTTTCATTACGGCATTGGCAATAGAATTCAGAGTATTTGAAATAATATACTGTTTAGGAAATCTATCTGCTTTTTTGTCGATCCAGCAGCAGAAGTTTCATCAAAGGTTCAAATTAACCATGCTCATCAGGTTGAAAGTCGATCGTCCTGACCACCTAGCTGATCGTATTTATGGCTTTTAAAATTATTAACTTTTAATTAACTTTGTTGTTACAAGACTGAATAGTTATTAAATATTAATTTATAAAATAAATTATATAATAAAACCTACACCTAACTGTCTTGTATATCCAACAGATATCATAGTTTTTTTACTCGTCGTGGATTTAACAATTTTCTACAAGTATACTATAGAACTTAGTCACGTTTAACCATAGCCCGTCATGGCCAGGTGGGTTAAGGCGTGCGACTCGTAATCTGAGTGTCGCGGGTTATACTATAGAACTTGAGTCACGTTTAACTAATAACCTAATTAGATACAGAATCTTCCACCCGTATGAACCCTTCCTTCGGACGACAATAATTTCTGTTCTTTGTGCTTCAAACTGTTTATTGCACATTACGTAACTTTCTTGCGGTTTGAAATTTGCCACTGAATTTTGACCACCTTATTTTATTCTGTGGTCTTGCAGTAAAGAACATTTCTCTTGGTGCATTTGGCCACTGATAAAAATCAGTTTAAGCCCATGTGTTTATCCAATTGAACCAGAAAATAACACGCAAAACAAACAAAAGATTTGTAAAGTGTGTGAATAACTGATGCTGGTATTTTGAATTGTCCGTCATATATTGATGTCACAATTCATAATTAGGCCAAATAAACGCATTTCAGTATGTCATTTAATTTTTTTGCAATACCGAAGTTCTGGTTAGTTGTTTAATAAACCTTTAATCTTGAATAACTGATAAGTAGGAAAACAACAGTATTTTTACGGAATTACTGATTTTTGAATTTTCTAACCTGGTAAACACAAATGTTTTAAAGAAATGCATTTAAAATTATATTTCTTCTCATCGTGCAGCGATATCAGAACAATGTAATTTTTAAAGCTAGGTTTACTTTTGTTGAAATAATGAAACCAATATTAACATTTTTGTAAAATGTAACACCAGAGTAAAATTAAAGTTAAAATACCTCAAGTACCACACCAAAGTTCTATTGTCATAGTTATACACAATTTTTAGAATCTTGAGGTAAAAGTTTATTTTCACGAGATATTAAGTTTTAATAAGAGAAATGTTTGTAAACTGTTACTTTCCTTTTTATTGATCCATAAAATAAAGAAAACTAGATTTGGAATTTAAATATTATTTTTTAATTATGATCAAGAAAAAATAATGAGAATATTAGAACTGTTGTTTACTGATTGATGTTGCTAAGTAAAACTTAGAATATAAATATTAATTCTATTAAATTTTTCATTCTTTATTAAAACATAAATAACACAAGTACAACATAGTTTAATTTCATATTTACAATTATTCTTATTTTCAATCCATATCAATTAGATTTACATAAAGAAATTCTCTTTAGGTGATTCAAAGACGGGGAGATTATGGAAACCCCACAAATTACTCCTACAATTCATGACAAGAATATAAAATTGGCTTTGGAGACATCAAGAAAGATTTCTGGCTGGGTATGATAATACAGTCGTAGGAATAGTTTTTAATATCAATTGTATGTAACTACAATAGAAATATATAATGTAAACCGTATAGAGAATACTACATGTAATAAATATTAAAGCGTTAATTTTCACAATTTGCTTTAAAGAAATGGACATCATTCATAAATATTATGAAATTTAATCATCAGATTTTACTTTTACATCTCGTTATAACAGTTATTATTGTTTGTGTTAATTAATTGAAAAACGTATTTATTGCAGTAATTACTGCATAAACAAAATTAATCAATGTATCTGTTTTCTCAGGAAATTACTAGATTTTTGCTTCAACGAACTACGGAACTTATTCAATCAGGTTTGATCTGACAGACAAAGAAAATGAAAAGCGGTTCCCCTCTATCGGGAGTTTAGGATAGATAATGAAGAATTGTATTATCGTCAACACATTAAAGGTTTCACGGGAGATGCAGGTAATGTGTAATAACAATATTGATCAATGATATTGTTCATATATATGATTAGTAGTACATTATTAAAGTGGGATATATTGTTTGTATTATTTAACAATGTACATCTATACATAACGCATTTTCGTGTGAATGTAGACATGTAAACTCTGAACAAAATTTTGCCTCAACGTCTATGTACAGATATATCACACATATAGAATATCACACGACAATGATTATCGTCATAAACCATAATTTTTTCTTAATATTTAATCCTGTTCTTTATTATTAAGTATCAACTTTACTTAAGAAGAATTCTAACTGTACTATAAATATTGTTATGATAATAATATTTAGTACTTAATAGTAGATATAAAAAATGTTTGTAAATACTTTGGAAGTAAGAAACCTTTCCGTTGAATCCTTAAACCAAAAACTAACCATTCAGTGTATTAGTTTCAATATATCATTTGCATATGTACTGATAATACGCTTAATAATTAATATCTTTATTAAACCAATTTAGAAATGTCTAAAACTGAAACTGTTTCGTCTACCACTTACTTGATGATTTCAGCGATGCTGGCTTCTAGACGGTTCTGACTTTTGCTAGATAATATTTTCAATTTGCATGACTGATTTTAGGGTATCCAATTTTCATATTATGATAAATATATACAGTTATTAATACAAAGTAAATATATCATGCAAATACTTAACTATCCAATTAAATTCAAGAGATAACCGTACATAACGATAAATAGACAAGTGACGGTTTTAAAGGAAAGTATATATCTCATAAAATTATAAAATAAAAAGTAAAATCAAAATCAAAATTACAAGTGTATTAAAATTATGAATTTTAAAATGAAATTGGGGTCTTGCTACAAAAGTAATGAACTAAAAGGTAAAACCACAATTAGAAATTTACAAAATTTAATCCCTCTTTTGGCAGTTTTTACAAACTGTAGGCCAAAATAACGATTGCCGTTTATGAATTTGTGATTGTGGGTTTAATTCTTGTAAAAGTTATATTTATCATTAACAGGGCTACACTAAATGTTTGAAGATTTCCATGAACATATAGAAACTGGAAAAGAAATGGAACAAATTAAAATATTAAAGGAAAATAGAGTCATTGGCTATTTCTTGATTTATATATGAAATACCTTAAACAGAATAAATACTATTTGGATAGTTTTAAAACGATTTTCAATACATAGTTTAATTGACATTCTGTTGCGTATAGCAAAATGAAAAATGTTTCAAAATAAACCCAAATTGTTTCTTTCTATCTATTTTTGTTCTTTTTATTACAGCTTTAATTTTGTTTTTTGTAATTATTTTCATATCTATAAATAAACTGAAACATGTTTTTGTTGCTCTAAAACCTCTTCAAAACAAATCTAACGAAACTAAGAGAAAACTGTGTTTTTATTGTTGATTTATTTAAAAGAAAATCGTTTAAACAAAAAACAATAATTTTATTTTAAACTAGGAAATTAATAAAAATAAAAAAATCGTCCTCTATTTTATTGAAATAATTGGTCTTAACATTGTAGAGGTTAACTGTATATTTAATGTTGTTGTTGTTTTAAATTTAGCACAAAGTACACAATGGGCTATCTGTGTTCTGCCCACCATGGGTATCAAAACCCGTTTATTAGCGTTGTAAATCCGCAGACATACCGCTGAGGCACTGGAGGATATATATTTAATACTATCAGTACTATACGTACTTGAGAAACTGCCTAAGGTTCTCTTCAAACAACATAAAATAGTTATTTATCTTGGTAAAGGAACACTAAGGTACAATAAAACTATAAATGCTATAATGGTGTTGTTTGTTCTTAACGTTTTGAATGCAAGTATACATGAGATTATGAAATCGTGGTGTCTCACAAGGGTATTTATACAAATTTCCATGGATTACGTTTGCGATAGTTTCATATTACTGCTCCTTGGTTGCTCCACTATTACTGTCTTTCGACCACTAATTGACAAATCAGTGTTCTAATGTAGTTTCACCAGATTTGCCACCCACCAAGTTATTTTCTAGTAAGATGAAATAAGCCTTCATTGCTTTCCATTGTTATTTTACATTCATGTACTGATGATTTTAGTTTTTCTTCTATATAGCAGTATCCAAACCATTGTTGTTTGATTTTCTTTCTTTGCAAAATTGTCTTTCAGAGCATAGGTTAAGAGATTATTAGTTCATTATCGTTGTCTAACCAGTTGTAACTGTTTATATAATGGTATACATAATTTTTGTTTTGATACCTTAATAATAAATCACAGTCAAAAAACAAACTTTTATTTCTTCAACCAAGGAGACAGTCTGACAAACCACGACGAGTTAAACTTCTCTACCAAGGACGGTGACCACGACACGTATTCTGGTAGTTGTGCAGAGTTACATAAAGGAGGATGGTGGTGTGAAAACTGTTATTCCTCTAATTTAAATGGACTTTATCTGAACGGAGAACACGAGAGCTACGCCAATGGTGTAAACTGGAAGACATGGAAAGGTTATCATTACTCTCTCAAGACAGTATCAATTAAAATTCGACCTCTGAACTTTGAGATTCTTGTAAATAAGAGTAACATTCCAATGTAAAAAGTAGTGTTTTATATTTCCAATCTCTCGTTTTTATTTGATATATAAAATTAACTTTTTAAATTGATATTAAGTTTCTGGTTATACACAAGTTGGGATCAGGAAGCTGGTGAATTACGATGAAGAAAATAATAAGGTTTAGTTAATTTTGATTATATCAAGGAATAGTTGGTCTTGAAAAATAAAGAAGGTTTATTATTTTTCTTATTGTTATTCATTTACTAAAACGTATTATTTTGAATCTTTTAAAAAGATATTTTAACACTTATTTTGTGTTTGTTACATTCGAAGATTTCTAGACATGAGATATGTTATTCTATCTGAAACTTTTTAAATAAAGATGGTGTGTTTCTACGTATTTGATTCAATAATGAATATTTAGAATTTTTGCAGATGCAAGTTTAACATTGTTAAGATTATAAATATAAGTTCAAAATGAATAAAGTTATAGAGACAAATATTTTGATAATGACCTTATACTCATATTGTTTCCATGGTGTATTTTGTTTTCATTCTATATGAAAAACAATAATCATAGAAACACTATTTGTTATAAATCATTTTACATTTTCACAGAAGCAGTAGAGCAAATACATAAATACAAGTCTTAAACACAAATTTGAAAAATCCTGAACATTAACGTATATCACTTTCTTTAGAAACTTATTTCGTAATCACAATTTTGACCAATGATTTGACATAACATTGTTGCCATAAATGAACTTCTACAATTAATGAAGCATTATCTCTTTCTAAAGTTAATTTTAAATTATTAAATATCTATGATTTTTTTTATTTCATATTTGTTCTTTGGTTACTTAATTTCATATTATTCCATTAACACTATGAGAATAGTGATTGCTAGCTGTATGTTATACTAAAATTGTTTCATTTGTTATTCGTTTTTCTATATCAATACAATTCCCTTTACATTTATTTCTTAATTCCTAAATTTTGCTAGCTAAAAACGTTAACTTATAAACATTTTGATTATGTTATAAAATATAATTTTAATGTTAATGATGGGCCCAACGATTAACAAGTTTTACCACTTTCTCCACACAATGAAACATTTTGAACAATCTGTGAAATAATGTATCTCAAGACGTCTGGTATGGGAATTAACACTTTTATTAAAATAAAATAACAACACTTCGATCTTTTTAGGTAATTTTCAGAATAACAAAGCGAGAGTTTGCAACAGTTGTTGTCTGCTTTATTTGTAAAGGTGTTAATACTCATACCAGCCGTTTTGGGATACTTTTTTTTTCAAATGGGCTTGTCGTCATCACGAATGTGTTGAACAGCATGCTACCTGATAAACAGTTTATACGTGATTTTACAATATTGACTTTGACAACTACCTATTACTAGTTCAGTTCGTAAATAACGAATAAATGTTTTAACTAATCTTTCATTTCTCATGTTCCATTTTCTTGTAAACAAGTCGTCGTGGAAGGTAAAGTTTCATAATGTAAACTACAGAATACACTTTCTAAACACAATCACAAAATACTGAAGGTAAAACATTACAAAGAAAACATGTGAGTTTTTAAAATAATAACACCATCTTTTAGAGAGCAATTTCCAGTTAATAAGCATTTTGTTTCACTATTTCACGTGCAATCTTTATGTTAATCCAACTATAGAAACCTCATAATTCAAATAGAACTAAGTAAAATATGCCTATTTTGTGCCATATAACAATTTATATATCTTCAAATTAATTAAATTTTATAAGCTTTCTTTCCAGAAATTTCTAAATAAAATAACAAAATTTCAAACTTTGAAATATTTACGAATTTTAAAACAGAAAAATCTACATAAATAGAAATATGTACATTTGTAAAAATTTGTTACATAGCTTTAGCTACATTTTAAAAAATATCTTGAATAAGCTAATATCTTTTTACTACCTTATACCCTTAGCCATTTAGTTTTGAGTAAATATAACTATTGAACAGCTAAGCAGTATTTATATTTATTCATAAACAATACTTAACATTTTCAGTGTCGGAATACTCTTATTTATCTCGGAGAAAATATTTTATTTGAGATTTAGTTTTACAATTTTCTAAGATATCTAAGAATATAAGTTTTACCAATTAGTTTGCACACAGAATTAAGGTTCTGCGATCAACGTTATAACATATTGAAAGAAGGTTACACAAAAAAGAAATAATCTCTCTGAACAAAGTTATATAACATAGAAATAGAACCTCGTGGAAATCGTTATACATCACGAATATAAGGGGTAGTGGTGAAGGTTATACAATATTCGAATGAGTCTGTAAACATTGTTACATATCTTATATTTAACATGGGTAAAGGGCTTAAAGATTAGGAGTTGGCAATATTTGTTTCATGAGACTCAATTTTTCTAAAGCCTATTCATTTTATGAATATTAACATGTAAGTTGTTTAAAATAAAATACAAATATTAACTAACGAATACACAAGTTATAAGTTTAACGTACACTAAAGTAAAAACAGTATCATTGTAGGTTTACATGTATTACTATTACCGTACGACGTTTAGGAAATATGTAGGATCGAAATTCATTTAAAGAAAGTCGCAAAATTTATGAAATGTGCGATCAAATATTTTAACAGCGTTATAACTCTATAATACATTGGGCGTAATCATGGAAATAGATTTTGAATGTTGTGTGTTTGAAAACCATCCCCGAAAAATTTTTAATCAAAGAAAGTTATAACGGCTAATCGTGTTATCCGAATAGAGCATCTCAAGTATTGGCAGTGAGTGGTATTAATTACCTGGTTTCTTTCTATAACATTAAAATTAAGAAGAAAATTGGTCGGATAAATCTCCAGTAATTTTACACATCATAATACAAACAAATAAATAATTGCAAAGTAAATGTATTTAGTAGTGAATTACTTTCAAGTTTGATTGAAAGTAAAATTGTTAGTCCTTATTTATATATCTTTATAATATCACCAACGTGTGTGGAGTTTTATCAAAAAGAGTCAGTCTTTGTCAAAACAAAAAAATAAATTCGTGTGAATAGCTTGAGCATATAAACAAGTTGTTAAAAGAAAACTTAAGGTGACATCTGTAACGAATTTACTACTTTAATCAATATCAATATTTGTGTAAGTTAAATTTGTTTTTAGAATTGCTTGTAACTTATACTTTAAAATGTGTATTACGAAATGCCCTCCTATTATTGGTTTGCTACAGTTGGTATACTATAAACCTCTGAAGGAATAACTGTGAAACACTTAATAATCGGGAAACTACAGATATTTTATTAACAATGTTGATAGATTTTGAACATTATAATTCGTTTAACTTGAGCAAATTACCATCAAACTGCACATTTTATCACACTTAATAACTCACGCGCAATCAGTGAGCGGCTGGGTTGCTACGCGTTTTGTGATCTGTATCGATATCAACTCAAAATTATTTCGCTCATTGTAAACCGTCGATAAAATATTCAGTTATACACAGCAAATTTGTAAAACTTTTGTATATAATTTTCTCATTTGTGATAACCGTTATTCTCAATAATTTATAATTTAAATGTATTTTTGATAAAGAAAAAACTGTGTCAAGCAATATTTTTAGCAAATATAATTAATTTAATAAATATCAGCATTTATTTAACTTATAAATTCAATTGAAAATTTAACTCAGTTAGAAGCTATTTTAAGTTGTAAAACCTAACATTATGAATAGCAGGCTTGTCAGAGACAAATCGTAATTTATAATAAAAATAAATGGGGGACTCGTTAAGCAGTACTGAATGAGAGATGAAATTCAACCTAAATTTATCAGTTCCTACAAAATTTGATCATGTCTGAATATCAAGGTTTACTTGAATCTCTCGAACAACTAGAAGATATAATAAAAGTGAAACTGCCAAAATTTTAGAATTATAAGTTAAGAAATTAATGAGATAAAATAAACTACTAAAGCGTGTTACTGAAATATAAAATTATGATGATTTGTTGTTTGAGGAAGCATGAGTGGAATACCTTAGTGTCTCCACCAGCCAATCAGAGTTCAGTGATAAAGATATGTTGGAAATCCAGCTAAAACGTATACAAATTGAGCCTGAAGGAGCCCCTATCGAAGCCGAGAAAGATATTAGGCTGAAGGAAATGCAAATTATATTGAATTCCGATCAACCAAGAGGAAAAGAAAACTTTTAACTTCATCGACATGTTAAAGTACCACTATTTAATTAAGTATATATGACTAAAACGCTTAAATCAATTTATTGTAATAAAATATGTACATATCCCAAACTAAACCATCATATAATGTAAAATGTTTTCATATATTTTCCTCACACAGGTTAATAAAAAAAAATGTATATCCATTACTGATGTATGTGCTCAGTAAAAACTCCAGAAAAACATAAGATATCTGACATTGAACGTCGGCAGTCTAGTCTTTAGGGTTCGCCACACACATCTATATGTTAATTTTGTCTAAACCAAGTTTTATTCACCTCTCAGTAACATGTGTTCAACTTGTACATAGTAACCTGGAGCTCAAGAGTGTTGGAAGTTTTATTAAAAGACGAGTGGCTGGAGAGGACAATATTCTAATACTTAGCTTTAAGTTAGTTTCACCTAAACAAAACTTTCGGTTATCAGGTATTTACATGTAATGTAAACATAATTCTCTAAGTGATGTTGGTTAATATTAAATATAAACATTGAACTAAACAACACTAGTACTGTGTCAATTCTTCCTATACTGTTCATTACAGAGTTTATTAAAAGTAAGTGTAAATACTAATTAAAATATTGAACGTTATATAGTTTGACAAAGAGCTTAAAGTTAGGCCTACGTAAAAAGTGTAAACAAATTAACTAGAATTCTTTGTTTGGTAATTTATCAAATTTGACTTTTACCATACATGAGTAGTTTAATGAAATTTATTTATCAAATTTTTCTTTTATAAAACATGAGTGGTTTAATTATGTTTATTTATCACACTTGTCATCACCCATGAGTGTTTTAATGATGTTTATTTTAAATTCGTTTAATGCATTGTTAGAAATACTTACGCAACTAAGATAAAAAATCACAAATACAGTATTTGAAAGATAAGACTAGTTACAAATTATTTAAGCTAAAATCTTTATTATTAGCATGATAACTAATGTTAGTATTCTACTATTAAGACTTTTCTATAGAGTTAATCCACGTTATTTATATTTTGAGTGCTATGATAAACAGTACGTTTTAAACTTATAAGTTTCATAACTTAGAAAGTACAACAACAATTAAGTTTAAGGAGGATAAATAATGAAAACTAAAAAGTCGTAAATTTTGAAAACGTTTCTGCTGATGACTTTAGTACAGTTCCATCAAGTAAATCGAATTACCTTCCTAGTTATTCTTATCAAACGTTAGGACGCTGTTTCTACAGATTGTTCTATTGACATTTACCGACAAAACAGACGCAAATAAAAATACGTGCTTGAAAGTTCTAATATAAACTTGCTCTTAATCTAAGGTAAAATTCAACATTTATTAGAGAAGTAGAAATTTCTAGAATAAACCCTTTCTGAAATAGGTTGAAATGTAAGATTAATATCTAATCTTCATGAATTGTTCTGAAATAAACTAGAGCTTTTAACGTTATAAATATGTGAATTAGAAGTAGATGCACACAATAGCACACAATTATCTTAATTGTTTTAAGTTTACCAAACCTGTAATGGTTTTTTCTTCTAGTCCATCAGAAACAACAACATAATAATTATAAAAACAGATAAAGACCATGCTCTAGTTGTAATGAACACATTAGAACAATGTATAATATCTTGTCAGATATGTGTCTCCTTTCTTCTCGTGACTATGTTGATGTTCTACTTAATGGACATTTTACCACTGGATCAAACTTTTCTGACTGAAGTCATGGAAGACTAGTGGAAGTTTTTATGTTTACTGTGGCATAAATACTGATGGAGGAAGCTGGACGATAAGTAACATTTATTATAGATTGTAGAAAACTGTGCTTTGTAAATACTTGTATAATAAGTGTAATTATTGCAATATATTTATAGATTCTTCATTTTCTGTTTCCAAAGTTATCTAAAGAAGAGGAAATCATGAAAACTGTAAAAATTATAAAGTGTTTTATTATTTCATTTAAGACTGTTTTATATCTTATATATATCACTGTCCTGAGCTGTTTTGCACCTTATTTATTACTGTCCTAATACGGTACAACATTTGTTCTATTCTCAGTATCTGCAGTTAGTATCGAAAGCATGCTATGAGCTGCTTTACTTCAATTATTTTACTTATCTCTCATAAATAGTGTCTTTCCTGTACATCATTAGACGTCATAAACCTAATTTACATTTGTTGTAGATGATACACAGTGAACGATGGTGAACGTTTTTCCTAATAACACATTTTGGTTATTTTAGAATGCCTTTGGTTATCGTGAGTTATGGTTGATCTGGAAGACTCACTTTATCTATGTTATGATTAAAGTGTAAGGTATGTTTAAGCTCTGGTTAAAAATATAGTATTACATCTATTGTCGTACACGCTTATTTTCAGACTCTGTCCAAGCCTGTTGTGGTTTACATGTGTCTAATATGTGTATCTTTGTTTATGTACCTTTAACAAATCATTATTATATAATATAAAGTAAACCTTTGACATATTTCACACTTTAATTTATCAAAATTAATTTCTTTACGTTATCTGTTACTAATATGGGTTCAGTGGACACAATGGGTACAGTTTCTCTACAAGGGACAAATATAGCGATACTTATGAAACAAACTATGCCAAAACCTTTAAAGGAGCCTGATGGTGCATTAACTGTCACAGTTCCAACCTTAATGGACTCTACATGAACGGTGAACACGAGAATTATGCTAATGTTGTGGAATAGAGAAGGACGGAAAGAACAGTGATACTCACTTCCAGATGTAGAAATGAAAATACGACCCTTGTGCTAAAAGTTAGAAACAATAAATGAATTGTAAGTTTTATTCTAAATTTCGCTTATAACAAATATGTCTTTGATGACTGGAGATTACTTTAATTATTTTCGTTCTGGTAGTTACAAAATTAATAACACTGTTTCAACAATCATAGGCAAATAAACTATACAGAATTATTTCATCTTAATAAATCAACTAGCGTGTATGATAAAAGTAGTAACTCAATTTATAAAATGTTAGTTTATGTTTAAAAGTCAATTTAATACCAAAAGTAATTCGACACAAAATTAATAACGAACAATGTTACCGATAGGTGTCTAAACTGATCACGTGACGATATACTCTTACTGTTAGATTTATCAGAAGATAACAAAATGAAAGTCCAAAAAAATATTTAAAATGCAATAATTTATTTTCACATCACGATAAGGTTACTAACAGCTTTGTAGATTACATTCGTAGCTAAGTTGATAATATAACATCCAGATATGTATACTAATGACGTCACTCAAATTACGCCTGTCACTATAGGTGCTTATAGTAACCACATGACTCACAACTACTATCTTTAGTAGATGGGCATAGTAACAAAATGTTACGTGATGTGTCGAAATATACAAAGAAACCTTGTATTATTATCAATAAAATACAGTACTTGATACAGGACCATCGTATACAATATATATATAAGATATCCAATGTTTCTACTAGATTCATATAAAATAACCATTGTTTCTGTGTGTTTTCTTATAGCAAAGCCACATCGGGCTATCAAATAAGCCCACCGAGGGGAATCGAGCCTCTCATTATAGCGTTGTAAATCCGTAGACTTACCGCTGTACTAGCGGGGGGACTCTGTTGTTTCTGCAAGATTTATATGAGATAATTATTGTACCAACAAGATCTATATCATATAACCGATTTTTTTCACCATATAAAACTGTTGTTTTCTAGCTGTTGGTAAGACTGTAATGAAACACAGTTTTTACTGTTCAGAAAGAAAAAATTGTGTTTTACATTGATGTAATTTTTAATTATGTTGTTAAATTTAACACATTGCCCTGCATAATTTTCAATACTTTTAATTTTTCTCTTGTTATAGATCCATCGAGAAACTCTAGAAACATTAGGAAAAATATCATAAAGATTAGATAAATCAGAGTGGATTGATTTCAAATAAAACCCAAGGTGAAGTACTTCTAAAATGAACATTTTGATGATTGATTATAATTAATGGTTAACCAGGCCCTAAATGTACCACACATATTTGTAAGACACATTAGAAACAAATAAATGAAAATAACATAACACAAATATGTAGAGGAACAGATAACATTAAAGTGTGTCATATGAACTAAGCTACATTAGGCTGAAGTGACGATCGTTACTAGTTAACGACCGTTCACATCCTTTGATATGGTACGTGTAGATCTGATAGTCCTTAAAGGACCTGTGATTATAATTAAATGATTAAATAAAAATCGTCCTCTTGGCAGGTCAATATACGTTATCATTCACATCTTCAGAACCAATATTCATAAACTGAACCGTTGTTGTACAAAACCAAATAAATATATATTGTAATAGACATTGGTTAACGTAAACGGACAATGACGATGGTCTTAAACTACAAAATACAAGACTTTCTATAGATATATTTAGTTTTAATGCAAAATGATAATAGTACTATAAGTATCATACTGACTGATATGATGAGATTATGGTTATATAGTAAAGTTGTTGTACTTTTTGTTGATATATGTATTTAATCAAATAAATTATATTTGTGACGAAGGTATTAAAACTAGGAACTTATTTCCTAATGTGTATAACAACTACAGATGACTTACTTTATATATTTGAAACAAACCTTAGTTATGAAAGTAGATTATCAACTCAGTGTTTGTGTTTTTCTTATAGCAAAGCCACATCAAGCTATCTGCTCAGCCCACCGAGGGGAATCGAACGTCTGATTTTAGCGTTGTAAATCCGGAGACATACCGCTGTACTAACAGGGGACGATTATCAACTCAATAGACGTATCATCATGAACTACTGTTAATACTGGAAGTTGATTCATAAATATTAAAGTCACAAATTTAAACTCTGAACGTAAATGTTTTCACTTTCTCATTGTTGTCATTTGTTGAATTTGTATGAAAATTTGTTAATTTTAGATATAAAACAAAACATTATTTATTATTATTGAGTTGAAAATGTCTACAAATAACCATAAATATGTTATTGTTTTAAAATAAAACATGTAAATATTTTCAAACTGTACACACAAACATACGACAAACACTTCCGCTATAACTATTTGAAATAATCTCCAAGTAAAATATGAAATATATTATAGTGTTTAATTTATCGTGTTTGTTAAAATGCTTCAGTTTTAAAAACATTTATAAGAAAATATCAATATTTGAACATTTGTTTTAAAATATATAAATATGAAAAAGAAAATGACTAAATATTTCAAAATTAAAATACGCGCAACATTTAAACACATAAAGAGTGCTATAGAAGGGAAACTATTAACAATATCAGAACTCAAGTGGATAATATGTTTTAACACGCGTAAATAATTGTAACCTTAAACCTTGAAAGAACAACAGAAGGATACATTTGAGACAATGAAAACTTAATAAACATTATTTGAATAGATGTATTTAGTAAAGTATTCAAAATATTTCAAATAATATTTCCTGCTGGTTTATAGTTTAATATTTAGAACAGTTGCGTAACAAAAAACAGTTCTCTGAAGAAGGTCGAACTGCAGGTTTGTCAAACTTGTTTATCTGTCACTTATTTTCCTTATTGGTTTCAAGTGCAGGATGTTTCAATAATAGCATCACCAGTTGTTGATTTTGGATACCTCGGATGCTGGACTTTCTCTTGTCATGATTTAGAAATAGAATCACGTGATTACCTTGATACGATTAAACTTCGTACGACGTTGGTCATATATCATGTTACTGTCTCATATATTAGAACAACACGGACTCGTTCATATCATTTTAAAAGAATTTTTAACCGTGTATAGATCAACCTAAAAGATATTTTGAAAGGTATTTTTGATAATTCTTAAATGTTATTAATAATATTCAATGATTTTAGTCTTACTGTTCTTTTGAAAATCTTTTGTATGAATAGCGTCACAATTCAGTAAATGTCACCTTTGTTAATTAAACAAACTGCTTCTGTAAAAGAAGTGTTATTTAAGGAAGTTTCAGAGTTTGATTGTGAGTTTGTTTAAATCCTGTCCTAGTGAATACAACTTCCTTACATCATATAATTATTGACCACTGATAAATAAGAAAAACAATAAGTTCCTGGGTTTTGTTAATATTTGCCCTGTCATTGCTTTAGTCTGCATGAAACGCAAAAGTTATTTAACTTCTGCATGTTTAAATAACTCATCTTTGTTTCTGAACATGAATTAATTAAACTAACCTTAACTGACTTCTTAATGATAAACAGTCTTAACAATTTTTCATATATAAAACCAGAATGTTTTAAAGAAATTAAAACTCAAAACTAAAGATCTACGTCTCTCTCGGTAAAATGTTTATATATATATTGTAATTATTTCATTTTATGAAGCACAGAATTTTTTTAATATCTGTTTTTCATTTTCGTAAACTGTTCTGTATTGCGTCTGTCAGAAATAAACTTTTATATAATGCTCTTTATTTTACAGTAAGAAGAACATTAAGTCTTCAGAAATGATTACATTTGTCTTTATTTGGTTTGTTTTATGGGTTAGTCCAAGTGTTGGACCAGAGACGGTCCAGAAACTGTTTGAAGGTACTTCAATAACCAGAATAATTGCGTTCATCGGCGCCCTGGTTTCTCTGGCCAAAGAAAATCTAAAAACAGATGTAAAAGTTATCACAATGTTTATTTAAAAGTTTAAATATTTCGTATTTATTGATTTAGAATTAAGTTCATTGTAGAAAAATTCTTTCACAAAAATCATCTGGTCCAAATCATTGCTATTATCATTGTTGTTGTTTAATAATGGTATAGTTAAATATAAAGATGTTATATTGTTAAAAATGTGTATTGTTTTTCACTTTAGCTATTGAATAATAGTATTATTTATTATAAGGAATAACACAGTTCGTTAGTCAATATGTTTGTCTATTTGTAGTTCAGCACAAAAATACACAAGTGTTTCTGTATTATACCCACCACGACAATCGAAACCAGGTTTATAGTGTTCTATGTCACCATACATACTGTGGTTGGAGAATTGGGTTAACAAAAGACAATCATTTTTATCACCTTATGAGACAAACATTATTTTTTTTTTAAATAACTTAATCTATAAAATTTTACTCTGAAATAAACAATACTTAAATTGGTGTCCATTGTCTTTATAATATTTTCTTCTACCAGACGTACATTGTATTTGTAGTATATTCTATTATCAGCCGTACAATACAAACTATACCAACCGTTTTGTATATATTGTACCAACTGTACATTATTACAAGATAAATTTCTTATTAAATTATGTGTAATGATGTACATATCAATTTTAGGAATAATTTTATAGAATAAACAAAGAACTGAGATACACATTACATCACACTTGTCTACACTTTGAAGTTTCAACTTATACTAAATATACATATATATCAGGATCTATAAATAAAAAAATCAACTAATAAGTTATACCTCAATGTATTTATATATATTGAACATCACTTAAATAACTTAAGAGTTTTTTATATATTTTTTCACCATATTAAAAAATAGTTTATTTAATGATTTTAATATTTGTTTGTTTGATTTTATCGTTATGAACTTTTTTTTTATATTACGGAAAAACTTTTATCTTGTGCACTGTCAGTTTTATACTTATTTTAGAGTGATCCTACATGTTGTCCATGG
The DNA here is from genome assembly GCF_004210375.1 of Tachypleus tridentatus. Lineage (NCBI taxonomy): Eukaryota > Metazoa > Arthropoda > Merostomata > Xiphosura > Limulidae > Tachypleus > Tachypleus tridentatus. Next base: position 13,354,808 of record NC_134825.1, on the reverse strand, counting down.
TTTATTTTGAAGAAAATTTTATGTACAAACAAAACCTTTCATAATTTATTTGTGGGGAAACGATCGGATCTAACAAATCAAGAAAATTATTGAAACAAATTTGATTTATAGGATGAAGAAGGAAACGAGAGGTTTGCCATCTGTTGGAAGTTTTGGATAGAAAACGAAGACAACTTGTACAGATTACATGCCAGCAATTACTTTGGTGACGCAGGTGATCAAAGTTTACTCTTTAATCTAATTTATTATTACATTGGTATTATCTTTAAAATAATCATTTAAAAATAATTAGTTTAAACATTTCTATCATCCAAGCAATTTGAATTGTTACATTAGTAACAATTGTGTTAATTGTGTGATAATAATTTACTAATAGCATTCTGATAAGATTAGAGACAAATAATTCGTCTTATTAATTGAATTTTAAAATTATTTAATCAACATGTGTGGACTTTTGACAACAAATTAATTATTTAGATATTTAGATACGACTGTAACATACTCTCGTGTAACTATTTTCTATAATCAAAGCCTTATAAATTGTTTCGAATGTTTCTCAAAGAACTAGTTTCAAGGGACCGAGTGGATGAGCACATGGTGGGCAACAAACAATGGTTATCTGATTGAGTTTTTGGAAATGGCCAAACATAATCAACAATCACACGGCTAAAGGTTCTTTGAAAGCTAAAATATGTTTAAAAGAGACTGAAATTTTTTTTCTTTTTAGTTGTTCTGACGAACTGACAAGTATGACAACTTTTACAAACTGAGAAACATTTTCTCTAAGTTTTGACCAAAATAAATGTTTCTTAATATTCTCAGGTCTTGTTGTTTTAGTAAATTCATTGGGAACTATCAGTATTTCAGAATGCTATGCTTTGGGAACAACGATTTGATAAACTCTAGGGTAGTCTTCTGAAACTGGCACATCCAGTGATCTCCATTTCCTCATAAGCACACCGTTTAAACAAAATAACGATTTGGAACACATCCAGTGATCTCCATTTCCTCATAAGCACACCGTTTAAACAAAATAACGATTTGGAACACATCCAGTGATCTCCATTTCCTCATAAGCACACCGTTTAAACAAAACAACGATTTGGAACTTTCAACAGCTCATCATTTGGCAATGCATAATTAAATAGTGAAGAAACTCTGCGAGCCCTTTTCTTGCTTAACAATCAGTTTACTTGTGGCAGATGGAACTTCACCAGGCGAATCAGATCCCTCATGCCAATTATTGTGACTCACAAATAAATCACCAGTGGGACAATCATACAAAGATCCCAATGGGATCCAGGAAAATGTCTAAGCCAAATCTATAATGTTGTCCTCTGAATACATGTCTGTCATTTACCCCAGACAAATCGTTTTCCAACAATAACAATACACACATAATTGGCAGTATTGGTTTTATTCCAACCAAAATAGGCCCCACAACTAGATTTGATGTTAAGTATAAGATATGAAGAGAAACATTAATAAAACCGCCCTCAATAAAAACAGACTCACCAGTGATAGAACTAGAATCTAAAGGCGATATACCTTCTAACAACAATGATTGAATAACCCCAGCATCACGTGGTATATGAATTGTTAAAGGATTGGCAGCGTCATTTGTCGAACGTAGAGAGTCAACATACACAAAAGGTCAAGATACTGATAAAGATATCAGTGGCCGGATCAACAACATCAGTAATCTGGTGAAACTATGTTCATGTGTGGAAACAAACTCACTGAGTGTTGTCTTCTTTTAGTTTCCTTTATTTTTCAAACAACAACAACCGAACATAATAAAAAGACAGACAAGCCTTAGTGGTTTTGAAGTTTTATCTCGACTCTCGGTAGATTTTGAACTAGGAAAATCTTAAAATGATGTATGTTTTGTAAACGATTCTATTTTTTTAGCAATTCTTAAATTTATAAGGCCGATCAAAATTTTGTAATATGAAGAAAATTACAAATGCTAGTAGTGGAGAGGAAAAATAAAGTTAACATACTTGTGACCAGGATCTAAGTGGTCATAAACTTGTAACGATTGTCACTTCAGACTTGTATGGAGCTTACATGTCACGCTTTGATTCTGTTCCTGTAGATATCTGCGGTATATTGTTTTAATCTATTTGTTTCTAATGTGTCTTACAAATATGTGTAATATAATCGTGGCAGGGTTAACCAATGGACAAAGTAAATTCCAGTGTATGGCCTCCAATAACTTAGTGTGCCCCGTTCAAACTGTAGGTTAGGCCTAGATTTACATAATTATAGGCTTATGTTAATAAAAGTCGCACAGACATAGTTTAAAGACTTAAAATACATGAAATGAATTATAAAACATAGTATTTCTTCAGCTTCTCGACAATAACAAAAAGGAGAAAAGCAAAAATATTTCCTGAATTTGCATTAAAATCATTGAAAGATAATTATAAAGAATACTTTGATATTCATCGCTTGAAAAGTGAACTTTCTGTTTTATACACCGACACTAATTTGAAAGTAAAACTAGTGAATGAATTAGTTTAATGTCAGCTGCAGCCTTGGAACTTGTGTGAGGTAACCTTTACTCTTCCAGAAACCAGTGCCTCAGTTAAGTTTTCATTATGTCATTTAAAAAGAATACACAGCTACACCAGAAATTCACAACGACAAAAACGACTTGCAAGTTCAGTATTAATCTTAAGAAAATAAATACTTATACCTTCAATGAAGATGTATTACATTTATTCAATCTTAAGGAAGAGAGGGCGGAATTAGCATATAAATAAAGTAATTAGCTGAATATGTCTTTTTTTTATATTAATTAGAAGCACTTAATATTAAATATAATTAATGACTGCAAGAAATTAATTTTATCATTAGTGGACGTCCTGTATATATTATTTTTAAATTTTATGATCACCTTTTATGCTTTTGCTTCCCCATCCAGACAAATTACCACACGTCCCTGGTACTTGTACTTGAATTATGAGGAATATATAGTCAGTTCAACTTAACAGTGAAACATAAATCAGTAGCATAAGAAACTAATTAACTATAAGTTAATTTACAAGTGGAAGAGAGGATACAAACAGTTGTTAGTAATATACCATATAGCATTTGATACAAATAGTTGTTAGTAATATACCATATAGCATTTGATACAAACAGTAGTTAGTAATATACCACAGGAATATATGACACAAACAGTTGTTAGTAATATACCGCAGGAATAGATGACACAAACAAATGTTAGTAATGTATCACAGGAACAGACAACACGAACAGGTGTTAACAGAAAACCACGGGAACAGTGGACACAAACAGATGAAACAAACAAATGAAAGAAACGAGGAAAGCTACATTAGCCAAAAGTGACGATCGTTACAACTTTACGACCATTCACATATGTTCACAAGTATGTTAATTTTACTTTATCCCTACACTAGTAACCTTTGTCAATTTACTTACGTTACAATAATTTGGTCAACCTTATAAATTTAGAAATTATTAAAACATTAGAATATTTCATAAAACGGAGACCATTTTATGATTCTGGAATAATTATTTAAACAATTAACAAGTATAAAACTGACAACAAATTGAATTTATATCTAAACTCAAGTAAATAAAACATTTAAACATTGAAAGGACCTTACAGTAAGGGCACAATTAACAACATTAGAATTCAACTTGATGGGTTGTTTCAACACACATGAAAAACTGTAACATTAGGAAAATATATGAAACATAGTTCAAAGATAGGAGGTTAAAGAGTCTTATGAAGGAAATTAATTCTAAAATATTCTCACAATATTTATTAAATACATTGTTGATTTTAATTTTATGTTGTAAAAAATTTCACTTAACATGAAATATGATCAGTGAACAAGGTTTTACAACACGAAATATAAGTTCTTTACAAAAGGTTACACAACTGGTTCTTCAGATTGTATATTTGTTTGTCTCTGAACTACTTTCCTTACTGTTTAAAGTTCAGGTCTTTAAGATTTATTTACATATCTGGATAACATCGTTAATAGAGTGTGATCACGTGACTCTGACTTTCCTTATGATAAAGAACTATAAACACATGATTAGCTTGTGAAGATGGAAAAAGTAAATGACTAACGTTCATGCAACATGAGTTCTAATACATGATACTGATTCAGATCGCAGATTGAAACGAAATAGTCTTGTTGCTAACAGTGTAGAGACGAAAAGAAAACTCGCTTTGAAAGGTAATATATTTTTATTTTTGATTAATAATATTTATTAGTGTATATCGTTTAGGTATTTTATTTTTCTTAAATTTACCTTTTTATGTCAACTAAACTATAAATAATTAAATGTTAACTTTCTTGTATTAGTTTCACATTGTAACTAAATGAACGTATGTTGATATTTGATCAAGCTGAGAGAAAAACTGGGACATTTAGTGTTAGAAGTCCTGTGCTTTAAGAAAATGTCAGAGTTTGTATTACATGTTTAAGTGATGTTCCATAGAAACAATGAATGAAACACTTCACCATTATATAACTTTATTGATTATGGTAAATAAAAACCGGTACTTTACGTATCTGTAAAACAAGAAGTTCCTGGTTGGTGTTAATGTTAATCCTGTTATTGTTTCAGAATAAATACAAAAGTAAGGTTGTTTCAGTTCTCCATACTTTAACAAATGTTGTTTATTTTTATACATTAACTTACCGAAACTGTTCTTAACTAGACTCTTAATAATAAACATTCTTATGTTGTTTATATCGTTGTTAAACTTTCCTGCACAAAAAAATAATTTCAGAAAGAAATATTAAAAATATAAATAAAGGTTAATTGTATCTACTTTATATCCGAGTTTTATGCTATCATCATAAGAGTTATGTTGTTTTTCTTTATCAGTCGTTTCGTTCACAAATTCTCTTTTTATATTTCATAATATAGTTTTTATTACGCCTGCCATAATCTTACTATTACAGTGTTATTTATATTACAGTAAGCAGAAAATTAAATCTTTAAAAATGATGGAATTTCTCCTTGTTCGGATTATTTTCTGGGTTCGTCCAAGTTTTGGGTCAGATACCGTCCAGAAACAGTGTAAAGAGACGTCCATAACCGGAATAGTTGCATCCCTCGACGTCTTGGTTTCTCTGGCCTAAGAAAACCTGAAACACAAAGGTAGTATTTTTACAAAAGTTTATGAAAAGCCCTTTTATTAATGATTTTAGAACTATAAAACAAAACTTACATCATCTTGCTTAGAACGATTTTCTTACATAAATTATTTGGTTCAAATCATTAATGTTGTTATTTTTGTTGTAGAATTAAATATGAAAGAGGTCATATTGTTAAAAATGTGTTTTGTTTTTTTACTTTTACTATTGAACAATAGTATTGTGTGTTATAACAAATCATACAGTCTATTCATAAAGTACTTTAGGTAACTTCTTTGTTTGTAGTTAAGCCGAAAGCTACACGAGTGGCACATTGTTTTGTACCCATCACGAGAAAAAAAACACTCAATTTTTAACATTGTAAGTCCTCAGACATATCCTAAATTTGTGTGTCTGTATGAGCTTTAGTTAAGACTAAACGTTTGTTTTGTTATTTTTCTTATCTAATTAGTTCCATTGTAAATAAGTACACAGTTACGCAATGAGTATTTATGTGCTCGGCTCACCAGTGGTATCGAAACCAAATTTTTCTCTGTGTTCCCGAGAGGCGGTCTTACCAGACAAGTGAAATTCGTATTTGCAGTTTATGAAATTATTACTTGGAGTAATTTTTACTTATTGGTCAAAAATGAAATAAACTGGTGTAAACTATTTACACGATAAAGTATAGACAGGTAGATACAATATATTTTAATTTCATTCTGTGTGTTTAAATATATACAGAAAGGAACAGAGATGACTAAACATTGATTTATTTTAGAAGAAAATAATATACTACTTTACTCTGAAATAGACAATAATTAAATTGGTTTCCGTTTTCTTTCAAATATTTTTATAGTGTCAACCGTACAATACCAACTATACCAACTGTTTTGTACACGTTGCACATTCTACCACCTGTACATTAATGCACAATTCTATTGCAACAAATGTCGTGCTAAACTATGTCTCTTAATGTACAAATCAACTTTAGTAATATTTTTTAAATAAAGAAATAAAAGAACTACACACAATATCACCCTTGTTTTTCCTTTAAAGTTTCAATAATACCAAATCCGTATGCATCAGTATTTCTACATAAAACAACAAACAAGTTCTTTATCCATATATTTCCACATGTTGAACCTCAGTCAAATAACGCAAAGCTTATATCTTTCTATTATAGATAAACATCTAAGTCAAACGACCCACACATGTCCCCCTTCTTCTCCTGGACCAATAGACCAATGGACACAGTACCAGTGGATCATACCGTATCTGGTCCAAGTCATGGATGACTACTGGAAGTTTCTATGTTTACTGTGACATGGATACTGATGGAGGAGGCTGGACGATAAGTAACGTTTATTATATATACTATCCAACTGTTATATGTTAAAGCTTGTGTAATAAGTTAAATTATTACGATAAAGTTACAAGTTATTCATTTTCTGTTTCTAATCAAATACAAAGACGAGGAAACCATGGAAACCCAAAGGACTACTTTTTCGAACCTTGGGCAAATTACAAAGAAAAATATGGAGACATTCTGAAGGAGTTCTGGCTAAGTAGGTTCTGTTGTTAGTTTCTAACAGATTGTTTCAAATGTACAAAGGGTCTTTATAGAGAGGATCTGTTTACAGATTTTAAACAAGTGGTGTTAAAGATACAGAAAAAAATTTAGCTAGGTTAGGTTCTGTTTACAGTTTTAAAGAGATGGTGTTGAAGACACAGTAGGTCTGTATAGGAAGGTTCTGTTTACAGTTTCAAAAGACATGGTGTTAAAGATATAGAAGGTCTATATGGGTAGGTTCTATTTAAATTTTTAAACAGATATTGTTAAAGATACAGAAGGAATTCAGGGTATGGTATGTTCTGTTTACTGTTTTTAAAGAGACAGTGCTAAAGATACAGTAGGTCTGTACAGGAAGGTTCTGTTTACACTTTTAAAAGATATGGTGTTAAAGATACAGAATGAATTCAGGGTAGGATATGTTCTCATTATACAAGTACTCTTACCAATTACAACAACTTATCTTCACATTGTTCGTTGGTTACTTGTAATAAAGTTTCTTTTATTATCAATTGAAACCACTCAAACTTTTATTTTATAAATGTTGATTCGTTGTCTTCAAATTTGAACACACTATATAAAGACAGTAACAATACCTTTCTGTTCCAATAATGTAGTTAGTTATTTTATTGTATCATTTTAACACTTGCTTCTTTGGTCTGTCCGCAGTGCACTCTTTTTATGCAGTTTGGAAACATTTTGTATTGAAAGCCGTTAGCTTAATTTTTATTTTAAAGTAATTCCACATGAGTAAAATGTTGTCCATAATTTGTTATGAAGTAAACTTTGTCTAGAAAAGAAATGTTTCATTATTTATTTATAGGAAATGATCGGATCTATGCTCTAACAAATCAAGGTAATTACTCAATCAGGTTTGATTTAAAGGATAAAGAAGGAAACAAAAGCTTTGCCAGCTATCGTGAGTTTTGGATAGAAAACGAAGACCACTTGTACAGATTACATGTCAGTAATTACTCTGGTGACGCAGGTAAACTTTAATTAATTTAAAGTTATATTTTCAAAACAAAGTAGTAGAAATATTCTAATGAAGAAGCTATTTAAAATATTTGATGATAAAAAAACCGTTTCCAACTGTTTAATTTATAAACTTAGATTTAACAACTTGACGTCTAACTATTCTTCTTGCTTGTGTGTCTTACGTATGGAATGAAAAAATCCGTTAATTTTAGGAAGAAATCTTTTTATGTGAAGAACGCATTAACGTTCTTCGTTATGAACCACATAATGTAACTAACATTAGAATTCCAGCTATTACAATTATATATATATATGGATAATCAGGCTGTTTACGATAAACCTAAACCAATTAATTAACTATTTAACCTACACAACATCCAGTGTGGGTGTCACGTTACGCTTTATTTATTGAAATAGCAGGAGTCACAAAAGACAAAACGAATTTATCGAGACAGCATAGTTCGATTACTGTCTGTTTATTGCGACTTGAGTGACAGGATTTTATTAGGATTATCATTAACTTTATCATTTGAAAAATAACTGGTGGGAATATTTTTATAATGCAAACTATTTAAAATTTTTAATATCAAAGTCATTTTTATTCATGTGTCATTTTCAACTTTCCGTCAGATTTATCATATTACCATCAGATATTTTTGCTCATTTTATTTTGAGTGGTGATAGAAAAACAACGTTAATTTGATAAAAACAAAACTTCATAAATAAAAATTATACAGTGAGGCTAGAGGTGGCTTCTTGATCTAGTAAAACTGGCAGAGAAAGGTTATTTGTGGTGAATTGTCTGATGTTGAATATACCAAAAGAGATAAAGCTATTTAAATATGTTCGTTACTGGGTTTCCAATGATATAATTAGGTGTGAATTATAATGATTAATAATAATTAATTAATGATTAATACTATTTACAAATCAACACTTTTATTAAAAGTTAGGTATCATTCTCATAAACTGTTCCATACCTTAGATATTGTTCTTCTAAACTGCCTGAAACCTTAAGTGTTGTTATCCATATCTGTTTTATATATGATGTATCATTGTTCTAAGTTACCTTGTACATTAAGTGATACTGTCACAAGCTTCTTTGTACAATATTTATTACTCTTCAAAGTCAATATAACTCTATCTCTGTAACAGCTTCTATTCTCTATTGGTTATATAACTGTGTTTTGTGTAAGTGTTATTATTTAGTCTATATTGTGACTTAATATTTACTGATTATGTTGGAGATGGATTGTTTTGATAATGTTAACTGTAACGTATTTCTTTACGTAACACTGGAGAAATTATAATTTGCAATTAAACTGTTGTTTAAGCTTTATTAATAATGCTGATGCCACGTTAGTGAAATCTTTGCTATATTTCTCTTTATCTTAACTAAGTATTTTTACACTGTGGCGACTCTCGCGTAGTTTGTACAGAATTCTATGTCTAAGTTGGACAAGGTATATAAATGTGTGGGTGGGTGTGATAACATTAGAGGAAATATAATTTGTCTTGTATCTCAAAACGGTTGGTGTGACTATTTAAAAAAGTTATTAAAATAAAGTGAAAAATAACATTTCGACTTTATTAGATCATCTTCAGGTAAACAAAGAGAGTTTGATAAAAGTTTTAATACCCATAATAACCGTCTTGAAATACATTTTCACATTACGTGGGTTTCCCGTCATAACCAAATAATTCGTTCTGTTTATTGGATCCTAAAATTATTTAATCAGCCTGTGTAGACTTTTGACAAAAACATGAATCATTTACAGTTTTAGATACGACTACAATATACTCTCGTGTGAAAACATTTAAAAAATAAAGTTTTAACATGAAATAGTTTCTGAAAATATTCCTTTTTTCTCTTACAATCTGTTTAAATTCTAGATACCTTGAAACAACTTAATGAATTATTCTTATACTTATTGTAGCCCCAGTTTTGAAATTTGGTCTTTAACCTGAAATAATTCATTATTTTAGTAAATAATGTCTTTTAGTCTTTAGTAAATCAGTACTGAAACAAACAACTGTTCCTCATCAGTAATCTTTTACAAAGACAGAAGAGCTTCATTTAAATGATAATAAATTATTAATAAATTTGTACTGAATTCTTTTAAATATGTTTCCATTTTGTAAGCCTTTACAAGTACAAATATTCCTGTTGATTTGGAATTTACAGTTGATGCATATCTCTGTAATTATAGGAAGGTGGAGATAAAGATGATATCTGTAGATATATATGATGTATGAAAGGTGGACAAAGAGGGTGTATGCAGAGAGGACACATCGCGGGCTAAGATATTATCATGATACTTTTTACATAAGACTGAATATATTATTTATATTTCCAGGTGACTCGATTAGTGGCCACAACCAGTTCAGGTTTACCACGAAGGACAAACACAACGATATTGATTATTCGAATTATGCCCAAGCCTTTAAAGAAGCTGGGTGGTACAAGCATTGTCACAGTTCCAAGCTTAATGGATTCTACCTGAACGGTGAACAGGAGAGTTATGCTGATGGTCTACAATGGAGTGAATGGAAAGGTCAGAAATACTCATTTCCAGATGTGGATATAAAGACGCGACCCCTTTACTAATTCCTCTGTTAAGCATTAGTAACAATAACCAGATGTATTTCCTTATTTTCAACAATAAATACGTGATTGAGTTACTTGATGTCTAATTCACTTGTTTTATTTTGATATTTACCGGATTATTAAAAGTTTTTCGATGATCGGACGAGAAAATTGCACAAATTATTTTTGTGTAATGATACGTGGCACGTGATGGGAAGTTAATAATTGAATAATATTTGAAAATGTAAAACGTTTGAAAATACAATTTTAATATTCATTCTGATTCAAAGCGAATTTAATACACACAGGTATTTTCATTTCATGTGAAAAATTTATAATATACAATGTTACCGGTATGTTTTTAAAGTGCTCCACGTCTCTGTAACACACTTGACTCAATGTTCTGTAGAAATGTTGATAAAGAAAATAATTTATTCACATACCACAACAAGTAACGATAAGTTGCCTACTTTCCTAAATGTTATTCTTTAGGTTATATTGCATCACATGATGCAGTCACCCAAGAGGTATATTGTAACTATATGACACACTTAATGCTGCACCTAGTATATAAAAATAAAATCGCATGACTGAATAAGTCATAAAACAATACAATACGTACACCGTTTAAATATAACCACCACTAGGTGACATTTTTTTTAAAACAACTGATACCATGATAACTCGTGCCAGTTATCTTCTGATGATACATTTGGAAGAGTCATAACTCATAACAATGTTGTTCTCAAGAAACTTTTGATACAGCGGTACGTCATACTGGTAGCTTTCAAAAGAAACTTATGGTACATTGTTTAGTTGTGCTATTAGCCTTATTTTGATGTTAATGATACAGTAAAAACTCATGTTAGTTTTAAAATTATCACATTTTTATTCTTAAATCGTCCTCGTCCTTAGTGGCACAACTGTATGGATGAGGAATTACAACGCTAGAATCTTGGTTTCGATACCTTTGGTGGGCAGAACAGATATAGCCTATTGTGCTAAATTACAAAACAAATTAAGTCTTCCTTTGGTAGACCCAGCAGATAGCTGTACGAGGTTTTTCTTTAATGCAAACAAACAGTCCATCGTAATGTACATTATCTGAACGGTGAATATGGTAATAATACATGATATAATCCCCAATACTCACTGCTGTTTAATACACTAGAACGTTACGAGTCTTTCTCCAGGTTGTTAATCAATAATATTGGTTAGTAAATTAATTCTCATCTAGCTAGTACAATTTGATTGTTACAAGATTTATTTATTAATTTCTTCAGTAATTACTGTAATTAAAAAGTGATTTAGAAAATTTAAAAATAAAATAAAATGTTAAAAAAGTTCGATTTTCTTCAACATGGTACTATATAATGCAAAACGTAACTTTCAAAACGATAAATGTTTATGATCATTGTTAAGGAATCTTTAAATAATACATCACATCCGTTATCTATTACAGACGAGCTCAGTTGTTGGTTATAAAAACTTCATCTGACATCAACACTACACACTTCTTCTTTACCATCTTCTAATATTTATCAGGTTTGGACCAACTTAACAAAGTATGTTAGTGTTTTAATTACTGTTTTTATTACTATCAACTGTGTATAATTGTTGCTATATCAACAAGATAGTTTTATTTGGTTTTTTGACTCACGTAAAGTTAAAGATACTCAGCCTATCTGTTTCTGATATCAAAGATCAGGCTCATCAAACGTGTGTCCTAGTCTAGTTAATTTCTATATTTAAAGACAGCTATTGTAATCATTTACTGCAGTACATTAGTTGCATGTTATTTTTAATACTCGTGTGTGAAAAATACCAAAATCACATATGTAGGTTTATTACGTGACGGTTAGATAAATAATAAATTATAGTCTAAGACTTTGGCAACATGCTAAGAACAACCAACGGAAGTTTTAAACAGTAAACATTTTATTGCTCGTAGTGTAAAACTATATTAATATCAAATTGTTAATAAACAAACTGTTATGGCTCACGATACTCGGAGATAAATGGCTTAAATTATTAAATGTAAAAACAACTAGATACCAAAAACAATATAAAATGTATTAAACTATAACTTAAGACCAATATAACACCATACAGGATAAATATTTGTAACAGTTTGATGCTACTGTCCATTCACATTTTAAATTATATAGAAGTAAGTTTATAATAACTGAATTCACACACGTTACGTGTGAATAGCTGGTTAGTAATAAACTTGTCCAGTTGTAAACTTTAGTTTAATATCGGTATAAATTATTCTCTTGTGAAGATTGAGGTTAATGATACGATATAAATAATGAAGACAACATACTAATGTTATGTCTTTATACATATAGTTACTTATTTTAATAATCAATTTTATATTCAGTTTATGTACGTTTCTTTATTTATTCAACTACACCAGAAAGTATCAAGAATTCTTGAAATCTTACTGATATGAGTTTTGAAAGAATTCTACATTTATTTTGAACAAGATTTATATGTTCACCGTTTTCAGTATAGAATCAAAGCCAATTAATATATTTGTTAAATTTGAATTTAGACAAGCCTCTGACAGTAAGTGTGCAGTTAGTTTCAGCATAACTCGACTTCTAAAAATCTGATATCATACGTAATGTAAACAAAATTCCCTGTTGATAAATAACAGTGTTTAATAAGCGTCAAAAGTTACTAAAAGTCTTAAACGTTATAACTTGAATAAAATAAATAAACTAGTAAACCCAAGAATAAACTACAATTTTTATTCTTAAGTTACTGATTAACTATAGTTTAAGTAATAACATAGTATCGTTGTCTACTAAAGATTACTTTGGATTTGTACAAAAACGAATAATAAAAGTTATGTTTGAAAGGTGATATTATTCAGAAGTAATAAATTATATAAGCCTTCTATATACAGTTAGCTGAATCGCTCTGTAGTTTATACTTCTTTAGAAACAGGTGTAGTTACATAAACTGGTGGTTAAATGAAAGAGTATATTTTTAAACGTGGATAACATATCTTGTTTAAATTATAAAATAATATGACTTTATGTTATGTAACCAAATCACGTCTCTGTTTACACATGTATTAATTTTTGCAAAAAATGAAACTAATGCTGTTTTTCCTTACGGATTCTCATAGGATCATATCGTTATTGTTTGTTAGTGTTAAACAGTACAATCAACTTCACAAGTTCTCGTGCTGTCAATGAAATATTTCTGTGAGGCTTTTGTGAGTTTTCTAAAAAAACCATGAATCAAAATAAAACATTTTACACAATGACAATAACTTTATAAAGAAATAAAATAAATATATTTACAAAGATATAATAATTTAATTTTAAAAAAGAGACAAAAATTTACTCACACTTCTATGGTTACATTAGTTTTCATTCTCGTTTTTACACTTAAAGAGTTCTGAGGGGACGATATAAATAGTACAGTTTGTGTACTTTACAGCCCATATGTGATCCAGGGCAAAAGTAAAGGCACAGAATTTGTCAGTGAACACGGGATCTGTAAAGAGAATACTGTGAGAAGCCAAGAAGTCACAACAAACCGAGGCAGAGTTACCTGATTTCGAACCATCTATATAAATGGGAATATAAGGATGGTTTAAAAGAATTTTAACTACAAATAAGATGTTACTTCCAATTGGGAATATCTACCTTCCTCAGATGACTCAAAGAAAGGTCAGAGGTTGGGATGAAAATAAACAATGGCAGGATGGGCTAACCAATGGAGACACCAATGTTATTCAATGGCAGACCCACAATAGCAATCTGCACCTGATATAAGGGCAAAAGAGGAAGTGCATACCATCTAGTCCAAAAGAGGTAGATACACACACAATTCTAAGTTGGATGCTATGGTGAGGATCACGTTTAATAATATACTGCAAAGAAAGTTGCAAATGATGAGGGTGAAGAGAAGGCTCATGGTTCTCTGTGCACAAACTCTGGACTGCAGAAGTGCAGAAATCTCCCACAGAGAACCAAAGATCCAGATAGTAACGGGAGCCAGCATCTTCAATAAGTCCTAATAGAACCACAGACTAGAGATCCATAGTTGAGTTTGAGTTAAATGAGGACTCAACAGACGTGGAGTACAGAACATTGACCTTCTTCCCAAGAGGTGAAGGAAAGGACATGGATGATGTTCAGTGCTCTAACACATTTGACACATAGACGTTTTATGTGACGAATGAAAGTAAGCTTATGGTCAAAAATTAATTCCCAAGACCTTTATTTCATGGACGAGAAAAACAGAATCACCGAGACAGAGCTAGAGATTTTGGCGTAGATGCCGTTGTGGCAAAAATGCATACTGTCGGCTTTGAAAAAGAAAATGTAAAACCTTTTGCTCTGATACACTTCAACATGCGATAGGGGACAGTCTGAAGCTGTCTCTCAATAGACCTGATACGTGATAACAAACATGAGATATATAAGTCATCAGTATAGAACCCGTTGCAACAGTAGGAGTAAGTTTTGTAGTGATAGCATTGATCTTAATGGTACTCAAGACTCAGCCCTAAAGGACCCTCAGCTTCTGTGTGAAAGAATAAGAATGAGCGGAACACACACGGAATTTAAATCTCCTGTCAAGTAAATAATTGTGAATAATAATGGGCAATTGGCCACGCAAACTGTATGAATGGAGGTCCATTCAGGCTAGTTTAGCTGATCTTATATGTCATGCTCTAGTGTTTATTTCTGTAGATATCTGAGGTATTTTGTTTCCATTTATTTGTTTCTAATGTGGCTCACAAATATGTATGGTATATTCGGGGCATGATTAACTAATGGGATAAGTAAGTTGCAGTATCCCTAATTATTTGGTGTGCCCCATTCGAACTGTAGTTTTGATGTCGCGTTTAGGCTTAGACTTGTATAAGTACAGGCCTATGTTGATAACAGTCGCACAGGAATAGTTAAAATACTTAAAATATATGAAATAAATTTTCTTATTTTGACACTTGAGTTAAAACCGTTAAAGTAATATATTTTTTGAAAATTGTTATTCGGTGCTCACACATGACAGTACACTTACACCACTGTGTTTCAGTTAAACTGGATGTACATGTACATTAATTAAAGAATATAAGAGTGGTTCGTATTTTTGTGTTCATAGTATAAATATATTTACATTATTTCATGATAAAATAATAATATATTTCTTATTATTTCTAATACTTTTCAACACAATGAAATTAAATGTTATTTTCATTTTAGGAAATAAACTCTGTCAGTCATCCAACTCATAATATTATAACTGTAGCAGTAACACATACCTTGTTTATGAGTCTAAACATGAACGTCCAGATTCGAAACTTATTATTTTCATATTTATCAAACAACTTCCAATATTTTACGATGATGTGCATTAGAAGTTAATTGTCCACATATACAATTAAGGTTTATTTTAAAATGTAAAATAAGTCGTCTGTTGGTGTTACACACTCCAGTTAAAATCCTATGTCATAATATCTTCATATATAAGATTTCATTAATTTGATTTTCATATTTAAACACATATCAACAAAAAATACAACAACTTTACTATATTAACCAAGATATCATCATATAATTCAGCATGATACTTACAGAACTGCATTTATGTTAGAGTACAACTAAATATATCTATAGAACGTCTCGTATATTGTAGTTTAAGACCATCGTCAATTTCTGTTTACGATGTCCAAGGTATGTTAAATACATATTTAGTTGGTTTTGTACATGACTGAGTGCCAATGTAATTACAGGCGAAAAGTGAAATAATTAAGATATATCAGGAAGTTAAATTACGTTCCAAAAATTATTTTCACAGTTAAAACTTCTCCAGAATCAAAATGTGGCTCTTATAATAGCGAAATAAACTGAAGAAACTGAACTCCGAGGCGTCTAACAGGGTGAAATAATAATACTTATAAAACTTACAGAAATCAGCTTAACCAAATACTCTGTGGTGTAGACTAGATGAAATATACATGAAAATAAATAAGAAAATAAGATATTTATGTGGACAAACACAGAATGGGTACTGAACAAGAAATTCAAGTTTATATAACAAATACGGCCCGACATGGCCCTAAGTGTTTAGGCGTGCGACTCGAAATCTGAGGGTCGCGGGTTCGCATCCCCGTCGTGTCAAACATGCTCGCCCTTTCAGCCGTGGGGGCGTTGTAATGTGACTGTCAATCCCAGTATTCGTTGATAAAAGAGTAGCCCAAGAGTTGGCGGTAGGTGGTGATAACTAGCTGCCTTCCCTCTAGTCTTACACTGCTAAATTAGGGACGGCTAGCACAGATAGCCTTCGTGTAGCTTTGTGCGAAATTTAAAAACAAACAAACAAACAAACTATAACAATACAGATGGTTTATGTATTGAACAGAAGAATACTAGAGTTGAATAAGCAAATCTGAATACTAAATTGTTTATCTTAGAAGCTATATCATCTAATTTAGACTACTTATTGAAAATTATATTTTTATGGGTGTAGCTAAACGTAATAAATCAACTGATTCTTGTTTGTTCTTCTAACAGCTGATGGACAACGCTGATAACAGAAAATCTATAATGCAGTTTTTATTCAGACAAAAGCATAAATCTGTGCTGAATGATTTAATAAAATAAACTTAAATAGTTGATGTAAACATACAATTTAAATGTTTCAAAACATAACACATAGAATCTAAAAGTATCAATTTCATAGGTTACGCCATTTATTGAATAGTATGCGTACTGCGCAATATAAAACAATCTCTACCATTACATATATATTTTACTCTAACTAACCTACTTTTACCAATGAATAGTGGGATTCACCATCACATTAGAACCCCCACGGCTGAAAGGGCGAGGATGTTTGGTGCGACGGGGATTCTATCCCACGACCCGTGGATTACGAGTCGAGCGCCTTAACCTACCTGGACATACCCGGCCACAGACAGAGATATAACTTCTTTGTCAGTATAACAACGTTTTAATCCAACTAAAGTTTGATGTAAAAAAGTGAACAATAAAAGTTATAGACTTTCATAGGTTGGTTTCTACCTTATAATGAACAAAGTCTGATGAATATGGGAGGGCGTAACATATATTAAAATCTTAAAACATTTTCATGACGTATTTATTTATATATGAAAAATAAACTTCAGTATGAAGTGTAAAATAATAAAGTATAAATCTAGTTTTAAAAGTGGCATTCGTGTTCTTCTCACCAAAGTTAGGAACATATATGTTTCAAAGTTAGTGACATTCGTGTTCTTCTCACCAATGTTAGGACCATATACGTTTCAATGTTAGTGACATTCGAGTTCTTTTCACCAAAGTTAGGAACATATATGTTTCAAAACTAAGTACTTTGCAGTAATCCCTGACCTGACATTTGTTTAACTACTTGTTTATGTATTCCAGCTATATTATCACAATGTTTAAACTCTACAAGCTTGTTCTTTTCTGATAAAATTATCTTGTAAAAAAACGACAATAATTTAAAAAACGTCATTTTCACACAGTTTGCATCATCCAATCGATTTTGTATAAATCTCTGTTGGTTTTTATGTTCTCTCCCGAAATATTTGTTAATCAAGTCACGCGATCTAATTTCATTTCTATTTGCTATGTTTTCCTTACATGTATAATATCATTAACACCGACAATTATTTTTAAATGCCACATACAACATTTTACTTTCATTTGCCACATTTTGTTTGTTAGACACTATTATCAAGCCAAGCTTATAGGTGATCAGGAACAATAGCAACAATTTCTACTTATTTTCTTTCCCGTTTTCATTAAGACTAAAGCTTACAGATAAAATCCCATTCATGTTGATTTTATTATCCAAAAAAATTAATAATTTAACTTCAATTTAACAAGAAAAATAATTCACCAATAAATAAATTTATTCTACAATTATTTGTCTAATGTTGTACAAAGCTACACGTGGTTTATCTGACCTATGTGTTACTAATTTTAAACAAATATATTAGATTGTTTGTTTGTTTTTGAATTTCTCACAATGCTACACAAGAGCTATCTGCACTAGCCGTTCCCAATTTAGCAGTGTAAAACTAGAGGGAGGGCAACTGGTCATCACCACCCACCGCCAGCTCTTGGACTACTTTTTTACCAACGAAGTGTGGGATTCACGGTCACATATAACGCCCTCAGGTCTGAAATGGCGATCATGTTTGGTACGACGGGGATTCGAAGCCGCGACTCTCAGATTACGACTCGAGTGCCTTAGCCACCCAGACACGCCAAGCTGAGAAACTAACCAGAAACCAACTAGTTAAGAATACTCACCCCAATATTCGGGTTGCTTTAATCGTATAATAGGATAATATCTTTCCACCGCTTAGAGTTAGAAGATGTTTGGAGGTAGGATTCGAACGTACGATCTACAGATTGATAGTTGGTTTCTGTGATAAAGCTTAAAATATTTATAATTTTTACAGTATTAAGATATTTAGTTATTTTAGGTTTTCTTATAATACCTAAAGAATTAATAACAAATTCTAATAATTTATAAGTTTTCAACTTTCCTGAAATATATCTCTATCTAACGTCTTGAGAAAATGTTGACGTTGAATAATTACAGATATATGTTAAACACCATATAGAGATATTAATACCTGTATATGCACTGGGTGTACTGTTTTTATAAAAGTGGACATTAAACATATGATTTATACAGCTTATTCTATAGTTTGTATTTGTATTTTATTTTTGAAACATAAAAATTGTATTCGTATGTTAATATTCAAAATCATTAGGTTGTAGACAAAGTCTTGAGAAACAAAGCATTATTAATAAACTCTTTAATCATGTTAAATATCAGTTGTGTAACTTTGTTTTCAGACCTTTATTTCCATCCTCTGTGACTTCGTATATAGTCTTAATTCTAGAATATGTAAAATGTTTTACAGGGTCTTATTTAGACATATTTCATCTATTTGTTCTTATATAACAAGGTTTAGATTGTTAAATAAACTTAACCATTAAACGTATTCTAATAAAAGAAACTAATTAACTACAAGATAATATACAATAGAAACAGAAGAAATAATAAATTAATGAAGCTAGGTAGGGTAAATTAATCAAACTGATCATCATTACAACTTTACAACCATTCACATCCTGTTCACAAGTATGTTAACTTTAATTTACCCCTACACTATTAACATTTGTCATTTTCTTTACATTACAATATCTTCAGTTTTATAAATTTAGGAATTATTAAAACATTAAAATCGTTTATAAAACGGAGACCATTTTACGATTTTACAATAATTATTTAAAAAAAAAACAAGTATAAAACTGATAACAAACTGTATATATTTCTCAGAACAAAAACAAAACAATCGCAGTTTTTTCTCAAACGTTAATGAAAATAACACCATGTGGTACAAAAAAATGATCACTGTATTTTTAACATCATTCCCATCAACACTGTAAAAATAAAATGGATCTTTAACAATATTAGTCATAAACTTTATTTTATTTTTTTTTACCTTCTCAATATTTATTATTGATTATTTGTTAATACTTATAAATGAAGAATTAAGGTGGAATAAACATTTAAAAACTTTGATGAAACTCACGCCTTAATTAATCGAGTTCATAACTTATCAAAAGCATACCATTTCTGATCTGGATTACTTCTGTAGACTCTCACTGTTTGTTGAAAGAAAAGTGGAAGCCGTTTGGAATTCTAAGAAAAAAACCATAATATATAAGTGGAAACATTGTCTCCTTTCCTTCAACAGAAATTTTCAGTCTATAACAGATCTCAAACTAACTGTGCCAACTCTGTCTAAACATTCTTTGTTATCAAAACAGCAAATATTTAAATATAAGTTATTTCTGAGAACGTTAATATATCTCAACTTTTTAAAAATTGTATCATAGTCACAATTTTAATGACAGTGGATAATATAGGAAGGAAAATGGCATAGAAGGGACCATATTGAACAATTAATTGATGTGAATAGTGCTTCCATCTCTTATCTTCATTTGAAAATGTATTTTTAGAAATCAGTTTCAACAAATAATGTAGTTAAATATTATTAACTATGTTAAAGTGAGGTAAAATAAAGTTCTTTTTCAACAGCTACCTATAAAGAATGTATGTTTAACTTTATCGTTTGTTTTCTCAGATTACATTTCTTATGTTTTCCACATGATTTCAAAAATCTCTAGAACGTTATAAAGAATTCAAGTTATAAATTTGTTTGCAATTTTTAAGTATTATTCAATATAAAGCTAACAAGAAGTAATTCAATGGCTAGATGTCCAACAAGTGCATTATTTAAATAATGAAAGGGTCTTATAGAAAGGAAACAAAGAACAATATCGGTACTCAAGTGGACGAGACGTTCTGACACACTTGAAAAATTGTAACCTTAAACCTTCGAAAAACAACCAAGCAATTTCAAGAAAAAAAACTTAAAGAACATTATGAAATAAAAACAGAAGATTTAAAAGTATTCTTAAAACATTAGATTATATTTCTTATTATGTTAAGTTATAGTTTGTTATTGTTTATTTACATATCTGAATACCATCAGTGATAGTTGTGAAGTTTGACCACGTGAATTTGAAGCACGTGATTAGACAGAGAACACAAGTTAAAACAACTGAGGTTCACGAGACTTTAACAGAGACTTCCGTTCTTTCGAGATTTTGCTGTCTAAGGTTAAAACATCATCTTATTTTAAAATACATCAGTTACTGAAGGCAGTTATACCAAAGAAAACTCGTTTTAAAAGGTAAGTTTCATTTTATATTGTTGATAATTGACGGATAGTCTATTACTGAAGTATTTAATTCTATTTATAAATCTTTTTGTTTTGTGACTAAAAAATATAATAATAATTCTTCGTCATTTGAGGAATGTTTATTTCTTGTTAAACACAAAGCTTTACAATAGGCTACGTGTGGTGTGGTATGTCAACCTGGGGTATCGAAACTCACTTTAGAGCTTCTCAGACTAACCACTGAACCACAGTCTGTGGAAGAAATATTAGACATTACTGAATATTTAAACATTCAAACTTTATTTCAGAAAAATCTACATTGAAACATAATCAGTGTCAGGGAGAATGGAAATATTTGGTTTCAAAATAAAGTACTTTATAAGAATAATTGTGGGTTAAGAAACTGTTGGAGTCGATTCTTTGCTGTTTTTTTTATTTCTTTCTGTTATAGTAAAGACTGTACGTGATACACTTCTACATCATATTACATATAACTCTTTTGAAAAATGTAACTAAAATATTATAGCTGACTACGTGTACAACAAGAACACCTAAGGATATATTTGTGATATTCCCGTTATTGTTTCAATCGGTCAGACAGATGTGTTATTTCTGTATATTTAAAAAATTACCTTTGTTTTTATACACTAACTTAATCCAACCTTAGCAGATGCTTAATGATAAACAGCTTTATCATCTTATAAAACCTTCCTTACAAACGCCAGAGGCCCGGCCAGGAGGTTAATGCATTCGACTCGTAATCCGCGGGTTCGAGTCCACGCCACACTAAACATGCTTGCTCTTTCAGCTGTGGAGTCGTTATGATGTTTTGATCAATCCCACTATTCGTTGGTGAAAGAGTCGGCTAAAGATTGGCGGTGGGTGGTGATAATTAGCTGCCTTCTATCTAGTCTTACATTGCAAAATTAGGGACGGCTCGCGCAGATAGCTCTAGTGTAGCTTGTACGAAATTCAAACCGAACAAACTAAACTCCTGGTATCTAAAAGAAACTAAATGTTAATTGTATCAACTTCATGTCAGATATACATTCAGTAAATTTTTCATATATTGCAGTTAGTTTATATTTTTCCATAATATCGTCAAGTTACTCTCTCTATATATGTATGTATGTGTGTGTATTTTATATTTAGTACATTATTTTGTATTACGTCTGCCGAAAAGAAACTTTTACATAATGTTTCTATTTTACAGTAAGCAGAAAATAAGTCTCTAAAAATGATGACATCCGTCTTTATTTGGTTTGTTTATGTGGTTGGTACAAGTTCTGGATCAGAGTTCATCAGGAAACAATGTGAAGAGAAGTCAATAACCGGAATAGTTGAGTCCATTGACGTTTTAGTTTCTCTGGCCAAAGAAAACCTCAAAACTAAAGGTAAAACTTCATATGCCAGTTTATCTAGAGGTGTAAATAATTCTTATCACTAAATGTTGTTAGAATTAATTATATTAAAGAACGTTATATATTATCTTCTTATAACATCATTGTATATAACATGACAATCATTTAGTCCAGATGCTCTCTGTCACTATAGTAACAGGTAATATCATAATAGAAAATATTAAAATAAAATAACACAATATTATTATTGTTACTTGTTGAATGATGATTTTCATACATATGAAGGATGTTCAGTTGTACACAATAAGTATTATTGTTTAATATATAGAATTTATGTTCATGAACATTTCTATAGTTTATTTTTTGACGTTCATTGGTAAACATAACACAAACTAAATGGTTTTCTTTCTTTTTTTGTTGTTATGAGACAAACGAACTTCACTTTTCTGATTGGAAATTAAAATCTTGTGTTTTAAGTTTATGTAGGTGTTGACTTTATCATATTAATGTTAAATCTTCATTTCTCTTTATAAGCTAAAACAAAATAAAATATTGTAAGAATGTTGTTATAATTAAAGTTAAAATAATAAGTAGATAAATAAATCTTAAGGCTTCGATTCTAAATATTTACTGCGAATAAAAATGTTACGATAATTGTTTTAACATAACATCTGCAACAATAAATAAATTGGTTTTATTTTTCTACGAAATATAATCAGGTAATAACAAGTGTGCTAACTATACAGTTTAGAGTGTACCAACTACATAATAACTTGTGTAATATGTAGCTATCTATGACTTTGTATAAAACATACGAAGTTTGCCACATGTTCTAAACTATCTACAGTGACGTTACTGAACAAAAACTACGTTACTATTACCAAATGTACAAACATTATGTGCAAATAACATTTAATAAATGAAATTATTTATCAATTTACATATATATATGTAAAACGTAACCTTGGTTAGGTAAAGATTATGTCTTTCTGTCTTAGAAAAACATCTAATCAACCAAGAAACGGACCACACATGTTCCCTTTCTTCTCCTGGACCAACAGACTGTGCACATATTCTACTCAATGGACATTCTACCAGTGGATCGTACCGTATATGGCCCAGGTCATGGATGACTACTGGAAGTTTCTATGTTTACTGTGACATGACTACTGATGGGGGAGGCTGGACGGTAAGTAACGTGTATTATAGATAATAGAAAATTGTTATATCTAAGAACATGTGTAATAAGTTTAATTATTAAAACAAACTTAAAAGTAATCTTTTTCTGTTACTAAGGTAATCCAAAGACGAGGAAACCACGGAAACCCAAAGGACTACTTTTTCAAACCATGGGCTGATTACAAAGTTGGATTTGGAGATATTAAGAAAGAGTTCTGGCTTGGTAGGTTCTGATCTTAGTTTAGAAAAATATGATTTTTAGGATATAGAAAGCTTTCTGGATAGATAAATTAAATTAAACTTTTGAATACATTGTTCAGAGATACAAGATAAAATTATTGTTCCTCTAAAGATGTAACAACAATATGCAGTGCAGACGTTAATAATTCTTGTCTCTTCTGACAAAGTCTTTGTTGGATAACTAACAGAATTATCTTAATCCGTAAACCCTTCTTAGTTACAAAACACAAGTTTGTTGTAACGTTTTAATTATTGGGCTTCTAGTTGTAGTTTGCAGTGAACTGTTTTATACAACTGTGAAACATTTTAAGTCTTCATTCTTGAAAACGGTTTGATAAATGTTAATTTTAAAATGATCTTTCATAATTTAAATGTTTCCCTTCATTTTCTATGAAATAAACTTTGTGTAAAATCGAAATGTTTCATTATTAATTTGTAGGAAACGATCGGATCTATGCTCTAACAAATCAAGGAAATTATTCAATCAGGTTTGATTTGAAGGATAAAGAAGGAAACGAAAGATTTGCCATCTATCGGGAGTTTTGGATAGAAAACGAAAACAACTTGTATAGATTACATGTCAGTAATTACACTGGTGACGCAGGTAAACTGTAATTAATTTATTAGTAATATGTGAATTTAACTCTTTCAAGTTATATTTTCAAAACAAAGTAGTAGAAATATTCTAATGAAGAAAGCAATTGAAATATCTGATGATAAAAAAACCGTTTCCAACTGTTTAATTTATAAACTTAGATTTAACAACTTGACGTTTAACTATTATTCTTGCTTGTGTGTCTTACGTATAGAATGATAAAATCCATTAATTTTAGGAAGAAATCTTTTTTAGGTAAAGAACACAGTAAGTTCTTCGTTATGAACCACATAATGTAACTAATATTAGGATTCCAGCTATTCTAATTATATATATATGGATAATCAGGCTGTTTACGATGAAACTAAACCAATTAATTAACTATTTAACCTACACAACATCCAGTGTGGGTGTCACGTTACGCTTTATTTATTGAAATAGGATGAGTCACAAAAGACAAAATGCATTTATCGAGACTGCGTAGTTCGGTTATTGTCTATTAATTGCGAGTTGAATGACAGGGAGAGCGTGAAACCTTTTAAGTGTAGTGAGTGTTGGTATAATAAGCCTAAATAAAAGCATAGTGTGCTATCATCTACCCTAGAGCCAAGTGTTATAAAATTCCATGAATGATCTCAATGTTGTTTGGCTCATGAAGTAGTTTACTGACGTTTTACTGCATCAACTGCATTCTCATGTCTATCTCTTGGTCAAGTTAATTTCGCAAAATTTATATATTTCATTTAGTTATGAAAGGTGATATCATTGTATAATATGGAGTGGGATGGTGGTACTTCCCCAGTCATTATTGACAAGATGTACTCTGGAATAAAGTATAATACCCGGATGAAAACAACAAAATTAACCCAGCATACTATATAAGTTAAACAGATCAATATCAGGTGTCTATTATAAAGACTGATAAGTCACTTTACTATTACAGTTTTAGTAATAATTATGAAGTGTTTTGTAATTTAATTTATATATGTATTAAAATCTTAAGACTGTTTTATATCTTATATATATTACTGTCCTGATTTGTTTTGCACCTCATTTATTACTATCCCAACACCGTATAACAGTGGTTCTATTCTCAATACCTGCAGCTGGTATCGAACTCATGCTCTGAACTATTTTACCTAAACTATTGGATTTACCTCTTATAATTAGTATATATCCTCTTCATCATAAGACGTCATAAACCTATTTTACCTTTGTTGTAAATGATATAGAGATAACTAAGGTGAATGTTTTGGTAAAAACAGTTTGGTTATTTAGAATGGAAGACTTTCTTTGTTTATGTTATCATTAGGTATATTTATGTTTTGGTTAAGAACATAGTATTACAACTATCGTTATTATGTATTATTAATCAACCAACCAACATATTTCACATATTGATTTATGATAGCTCGTTTATTGATGTTATGTTACTGATTCATACTACAGGAGACGGGTTCAGTGGACACAGTGGGTTCAGTTTTTCTACGAAGGACAAAGATAATGACATTTATGAAACAAGCTGTGCCCAAACCTTTAAAGGAGGTTGGTGGTATAGCAAGTGTCACAGTTCCAACCTCAATGGTCTCTATCTGAATGGTGAACACGAGAGTTATGCTGATGGTGTGGAATGGAGTGCATGGAAAGGACAGAAATACTCACTTCCAGATGTGGAGATCAAGATACGACCCCTGTATTAAAACCAATATAATATGTTACAAACAACAAACAGATTGTACTTTTTATTCTGATTTTTACATATAACAAACATGTCTTTGGTGTTTGGAAATTGTTTTAATTCTGTTGTTTCTAATAGTTACAAAAGTAATAATAGGGTATTAGTATTTAAAGGACTAATAAACTATACAAACTTATTTTATTATAATAACACTTGTATTTGATATGATAAAAGTAATAGCTTAATGTTTTTTTTTAAATGTTAGTTTATGTTTGAAAGTCAGTTTGATACTTAAGGTATTCTACACACCAAATTAATAACAAATAATGTTACCGTCGGGTGTCTAAACTGATCACGTGACAACATATTGCTACTGTTACACTTACCAAAAGACAACGTTCTAAAAAATATTTATAAATAAAATAATTTATTTTCATATCACCATAGGGCTCCTAACAGCTTTCTAGAATACGCTAGTAGCTAACTTGATAATATAACATATAGATATGTATACGTCACTCAAATTACGCCTCTTACCATTGGTGGATATTGTATCAATATCGTTTAATGACACTTCTTTAGTAGATGAACATAATAACACAATGCCATGTGTTGCGTCGAAATATACAAAGAAACACATGTATTGCTCTGAACAATACATAGTGCAGGATCAAGGACTATCACATCTACATACTATTGTTATATATAAGATTTATATAAGATTTTCATTCTGTTTACCAGATATATACAAGTAAGCCATTTTTTCGACAAGATTTATTTCAGAAAACTGATGTTTCTTCGTTGTATTCAATACTGTATTGAACACGTTTCTTACTGTTCAACATCAAGAAGTTTATGTTTTATACACAAATGTATGTTGTTAAACCTGAAACATAGATTGTCCTGCATATTGTTTAATGCTTTTAATTTTTCTCTTGACATAGATACATCGAATAACTAAATAATCTCTAGTGTTTAAAGATATAAAAACATCATCTATATTGAATAGTAATAAACTATTGAAAAATTATTACGTCTTGATTAAAAGCTCAAAAGATTGATAGAGTAATTAAAAACAAGGTCATCAGTCAACAATAGTTGTTTGAAATATCTCAAAAATAGAACAAATACAAAACAGGATTTATTTTAAATACAATATAGGGTTGATTAATTCTAAATACAACGTATGGTGGGCTAATCTTAAAATAAAACAGAACATTCTAATGATTAATTATTAACACAGTATATTACTCATTAGTTCTAAATAGAACGTATTGACGAATCACATAGAAGTACCAGATATGTTAGAAATAATTTCAAATATAACATGTAGTCAATTAACTCTAGCCGTATGTTCATCATTGATTCGTTAGAATTTTTAAAAATAAATTTACAAATTAGTGAAATCTTACAATTAACAACTCACTTAAAGAAAAGCATTTGTAGTTGAGATGCTTGATTGGCAATCTGCTGGTTGTGAGTTCACTACTCTCATGGAAATTCTGTCTTCGAGGCCTTATAATAGGATTGTTAATTCTCTATCCGTTAATAAAAAATTGTCCAATAGTTAGGAGATAGTGGTGTTGATTATCTGTACTACCTTTAGACTATCAGTTCTAAATTAGCTAAGCCCCGCATGGCCAGGTGGTTAGCACACTGGAATCGTAATATGAGGGTCGCGGGTTCGAATCTCCGTCACACCAAACATGCTCGCACTTTTAGCCATGGGTACGTAATAATATAACACTCAACCTCACTATTCATTGGTAAAAAAGACAACCCAAGAGTTGACGGTGGGTGGTGATTACAAACTGCCTTTTCCCTAGTCTTAAGCTACTAAATTAGGGACGACTAACGCAGATAGGCCTTGTGTAGCTTTGCGCGAGATTCAAAAAGCAAACTAAATTAGATAACCCTGGGTAACTTTATGCTAAATTCAAGAAGCGAACAAAGAAATTAATAAAAATTTGATGAAACATTTAATTTAACAAAATATATTAGGATATGAAAATGTTCTGTCTTTGTAATTTTTAAAATAAGAATATGCACAGTCGTAAGAACTTAACACATTAATACCATTAACGTAGACTGTCTGCATATGTATGTCTCAGGATTTACAACGCTAAAATCAGGGGTTCGATTCCCCTCGGTGGGCTGAGCAAATAGCCCTTTGTGGCTTTGCTATATGAAAAACACACACACTCTGCATATGTAATTGAAATATGTCATGAACAAACGAGGTAAGAAGCTGGTTAGAATAACTTATGTACAAGTGGGTTTATAATAAATACTTTATTAGACACTCATTTATCACTTGATTAAGCAAGTTTACAACTAGATACTTTCGAGATGATAGAGATTTTATATTAAAAAATATGTTAAAATGAAAAATTTAGATATTAAAAAAATAAAGTCAACTTTAGCTGACAGTTTCTTCTTGATAGACTTTGAATGTCTCTCGACATTCTAGTAACCTTTTTGACAGTTCCACTGCATTCAAACCATAGTACTGGCATATTGTATTTCATATTCCAGTTCATGGTTCACCATCATGATTGTTCTTCCTTCTGAGTTTTTTAACAGGAATATCTATAAGAGTATCATGTAGGGTTGGAAACTGTTTTTATTCTTCATAATTGTGTGTCATGCATTATCAGCATGATCTTGCATCTTGCTGAGCTTTAGCTTGCAATAGCTTTATTGTAACTAGTTGCATAACCAGTGATGCTAGTCCTATCATTTCATAGGTGGTTATCAGTTTCAATATATTCGGTATGTAGTTTTGAACTATTGTAAGCAATTCATGATATTTTCAGATTTTGAAAGTACTGCCTCCACTGATGGTTCATGACAGTTTTAACAGAGGGTGGACAACTTTGTGATAAAATATTGTGTTTTATCGTTGATTTATCGAAAAGAAAATAATTTCAAATAAATTATCATTCTGTAACCAATAGTACATGTTTATTGAATGTTATACAATTTACGATATCTACGTTAATGGTAAACCTTGGTTAATAAGATTTTATTTCCTCAACCAACAAATGACAACGAGCTACATTTCTCCACCAAGAAGAATAGCCACGACACTTATTCTGATGGTTGTGTAGAGTCATATAAAGGAAGGTGGAGGATTGTAGAATGTCATACTTTTAGCTTGAATGGACTTTATTTGAATGGGCAACACTAAAGCTACGCCAGTGGTATGAACTGGCAGACATGAAAAGGTTATCACTTCTTTCTCTTAGAAGTGTCAATGAAAATTCGATCCCTTGTCTTTAAGATCCCCACAAATAACACTAACATCACAATTTGATTATTAATTGTTTCCTTCAGAAATAATTAATTTTCCGTCACAGCAACTGCCAGAGAGAGATATAGGAGAACAGTGAAGGTGATTTTACTTATCCAAGTTGTTAAAAACCTCGAGTTGTAATCTGAGGATTATGAGTTCGAATCCCATTTTCACCAAACAATGCTCGCTCTCTCAGTCGTCGAGGTGTTAAAAAGTGACTGACGGTCTATTTCACTATTCGTTGATAAAAGAGTAGCCCAAGAGTTGGCGGTGGGTGATGGTGACTAGCTGCCTTCCCTGTAGTCTTACACTGCAAAATTAAGAACGGTCAGCACAGATAATGCTCGTGTACCTTCGCGGGAAATTCAAAACAACCAAACAAATGAATTTTCATTTCATTCTTATATGACATTCTACATATCAAAATGCTGTTGTTAATATTATTATTATTTTCTATCAATGTAGTGTTTTCAATTTAACCTCTACTCATATATTACTTTAAAATACATGTTACTTTCTTATATTTGTAGAATTGAACTAATATTACTTTTGATAGATTAGTATTTACATATACAGTTCTCACAAATTATTGGTTTTCTTAGAACTATTCCATTATTTTATAGAAAACATCTTCTATACTGTTTTCATTATGTTTAAAAATAACGAATCCGTGTTAAGCGACCTTCTTACACATTTTAAGTCACGTATCACACGTTCCAGGGTAGATTAGTACTGAGTTATCAGCACAACTTATTTTCCGATTAAACATATTTTCACAGAAATAATTCAAATAAAAACAATAATGTCTTCAAAAGTTATTTTAGTGTCTTATAGTAGTTAAATTTATTTCATCACTCATCATTTAACTACTTGTTTTCCGTTAGTATATACAAGTTAAACCAACTTAAAACAGTGCCGCTTATTCTAATTTAAATACTTGTTTTCCGTTTAATATATACAAGTTAAATCAACTTAAAACAATACCTCTTATTCTTATTTAATTATTTAGGGAGGTTCGACTCGCAATCTAAGGCTCGCGGGTATAAATCCCTCTCACACCAAATATTCTTGCACTTTCAATCATGGGGTCATTATAATGTTACAATTAATCCTACTATTCGTTGGTAAAAGAGTAAAGCAAGATATGGCGGTGGGTGGTGATGACTGGCTTTCTTCTCTTTAGTCTTACACTGCTAAATTAGGGACAGATAGCCCTCGTGTAGTTTCGCGCAAAAAAACAACAAAAGCATATTTTTAAGGTATATTAATTGTTATTTTAAAACACTTTATATTCAATAATTTCTGTAGTGCATACTGGTGTACAAAAGACATTTACTACTAGTAATAAACTTTACAACTCCAGATCTATTTAGAGGATTCCAAATTTCTCATTTCTCTTTTTAGTTAGAATTTTTAGCTAGATCCTCAACGTTTTACTTTACATTTTCTTCAGGAGTGTTCTACTGAAACACAAACAATTATTGATAACATAAAGCTTTAACTGGTTTAAATGATAAATTTCAGATCATGGTGTTCAATATTACTTTTGAGTTATCTTACTTGGTTTTACCCACGACAGTTTAGGTCGCTGTGTTTTTCACACTCTTGGTGTTATATAATTCCAATGAATCTCTTCCACTAATTCGCTGGTGCCAGAACATTTTATTCACAGTTACTCATATTACCCTCAGTGGCTGATTTAAGGTTTTGTGGGCTAAGGGGCTAATATTTTTTTTGGCCCTCGCATTACATGTAATTTTACATAGAATAAAATTATCAATGGGCCCCAATGAAAAATCCCTCAAACTTGACTATACATTTCTTTGGACTCTGCACGTTAAACAAAACAAAAACTCAACATAGTCAGAAAGCAAATAAACACAGCAATAAAACTATGTTCACCAGATAAAATTAACGACGAATTAGACAAAATAAAACAATACTTCATCAACATCAATAATTTTCCTCCACAAACCGTAGAAAATATTATACCCACAAAAAGACAAAAACCAAAATTAACTTACAAAAATAAATATACCCCACGATTTAAAAGATCACTAAACAGTTTTGGCTGTATACCATGTATTCCCGACATCAGCAGAAAATTAAACAACCCTTGGCAAAAAACTAGTAACAAAATATGACATTACAGTTAATACCAAATTTATACTATGTTCTATACTATGTAAAAATTATACTAACAAGCACAACACCAACATTATTTATAAAATACAATGTAATAACTGCCACAAATTCTATATTAGAGAAACAAGTATTAAAATGGAAACCAGGTTCAAAGAACATAAAAAGTCACCTTCACACGTTTTCGACACTGCAAATCAAATAAACACAACATAATTATAGAAAACACCCAAATACTAAATAAGAAACAAACATAAACAGATGCAAAATTAGAGAAGCCTCACTTATACAAAAATGTGTATAACCAAACGTGTATAATTGTCTCTACAAGTGGGTTTCCTCGTCATCACAGATCATGCGCCCTGGGACTGAGCCCTCTCTAGCATCTATCTGCAGACGCTACCGAGTATTTCATAGTTCCAAAATTAATAACTATTTGTCTTTACCCCTACGTAAAATCTATTGAAAAAGAGGATTGTTTCTTTGTTTATTTTTTCGCTCAAAGCTACTCGAGGGCTATCTGCGCTAGCCGTCCCTAATTTAGCAGTGTAAGACTAGAGGGGAAGGCAGCTAGTCATCACCACCAACCGCCAACTCTAGGGCAACTGTTTTACCAACGAATAGTGGGATTGACCGTGACATTATAACGCCCCCACGGCTGAAAGGACGAGCATATTTGGTGCAAACGGGATTCAAACTTGCACCTCAGATTACAAGTCGAACGTCTTAACCCACCCGGTGATATCGGGCCTTGAAAATAGAGGAAGTAAAGAACAGCTCTCCTCTTGGACTGGACGGTAAAGGTATCATCACAAGTAACAAGAATATGTCCACCAAATTAAATGACAAGAAGTTGACAGATAAGGAAAACATGGAGAAGTTAGGAACTATTGTTCCTCTGAAGAAGCCAAATAAAGAAAGTAATAAGATGTCATCCAAGGTAAATGAAAAGAAAGTGACGGATGAGGAAATCCGTTAAGAAGAATTGTTTCAGAGAGAAAGCCCAATAATAAATATACAAAAATAAAGCAAATTGGCCAAGATTAAGATTGAAAGTAATAGGTTGAAAAAAATGGAACAGTGACTTATTGGTAAAATTATTGTCAATACTAAAATATTATAGATAAAAGCTTTATTTTTGGAACATGGTATTGATTAATTAGAGTGTATTATTTTACCTTAGTTATATCACTTTATCAATCAGTTCTCTGATTTTTAAGACTATATGTTGATATTTTGTTAAATTTTTTTGTTATAAATTCAGTAGCTTTTCAAAACCTTTCCTCTACACAGTTTTGACCATATACCTAGTTTATTCATATGGGGTGATTTATTAGTTTTGCACACTAATCTTTAGACTTGATATTACCCCTTATGTTTTTTATTGAATAGATTTAGCTTTTGTCTCGACATCCCTTTGTTCTCAAGATGTGTTTTCATTATCATACAGATGACTGGTTACTGTTAGCTCATTCTCAACAGGAGTCCGTCTTTTATACTCTTCATTTTCTCCAGAAGGTAACTCAAGTGGGTGGTTAAGCACACAAGAGACGTCTTTCATTCAACATATCTGACCCATTGAGGTGTTTTTCAATACCCATCTTAGATAGGCCAATGGACTTCTTAATGAAATCAGCCAAAATACTAGTTGGTCAATAGTTTAAAACCATACCAAAAAGAAGTCTTTAACAAGCTAGGAAATGCCCAACAAGAGGTCTCAGAAGGTTGGCTGAAATGTCATTCTAAGTGGTGAAGATGACTTCAATAATATCATCACTGTTTGGAATTGACGTCCATTTCTATAGACTTCCCTTGCCACCCTCCTCCAAACATTTTAGTGGGGTTCAGTTCGGGCGAACACGCTGGATGGTCCAAAAATCACGTTATTCGCCATCTAAAAGACCTTTGTGTGGGCATTGTGGATTGCAGCGTTATTCTGCTGAAAACTCCAGTCATTTCTACACAAGCGAGGGCCTTCAGTCAATAAGGATGCTCTCTCCAATATGCCAATGTAGCCAGCTGCTGTTTGACGCCCCTGTATAACCTCAAGCTCCATTGTTCCATGGAAAGAGAAAGCACCCCAGATCATAAGAGAACCTCCTCTACTATATCGTGTAGAAAAAATATCCGGATGTATATCCTTATCAGCAACGTTGGAAGCCATATGGACCATCCAGGTTAAGTTTTTCTCATCAGAGAACAAAACCTTTGTTCACTTTTTTATGTCCCATGTTTGGTGCTTCTCAGCAAAGTTTAACCAAGCTGTTTCGTGGTGTGGAAGGAGGCGAGGCATTTGAAGACGTTTATGGTTTTTCAAGCCTTTCTCTCGTAGATGCTGTCTTATTATTCTTGAGCTGTATTCTGCGTCCGTAAGGGCCTTAATTTGTTTCTATGATCGGCTGGTGTCTTGCCGGACAAACCGTCGAATCCTCCTGCTCAATGCCGGCGAAATTGTCTTAGGCCGACCACTTAAAATTATCGTTCCGTACTCCTCAGGGCCCTTTAAGAAATTTGCAACAGCAGTTTTACTACGCCCAATCTCACAAGCGATGGCACGTTGAGAGAGACCTTGATTTTGCAGCTCGACAATTCTGCCACGTTCAAATTCTGTTAACTTTTTAGCCTTTGCCATATTTTTACCCAATGTAACACAAATGATGTCAGTGGGAGATGTTGAGAACGCTAATGCTTCAACACAAAATGTCTAAGTTTCGTTACGTGTTTATCGATTAACGCTGCATTTCAGTATAGTCTTAAACTTTTGACCACCTATTATTTAGGCTAATTTTACATTGTTCACATTTTCCCTGTTAAATGTTTAAAAAGGTTTTTTTTTATTTTCCCTTTTCTTATTTTCATCTTTCAAAGCTCTACTCAAATAAGTGGTTGAGTCTCACAACGCAAAATGCATATTTTTTCTTTATGTTCATTGGCCTTAAGATTTTGGCGAGAACTGTACATATATATATATATAATTCATAGAGATATTAAAAGTGCTAACATTTTACTTGGGAATGATTGGAGCATAAAATTGAGTAAGTTTTGAAACATTTCATGCCTTTGTTCACACGTGCAGTTTTAAGAATTTTAGCTTGATTGTAACAGTTTCATGTTTCCGTAGATTACTTCACAAATATATGCATATATATATATATATTATGAAGATGTTGAAACATCATATGATAACAGTGGTTTACTTGATAATATAAAAAGTAATTTGTTTAGGAACATAATTATACATACGTATGTAC
Organism: Tachypleus tridentatus; assembly: GCF_004210375.1. NCBI lineage: Eukaryota > Metazoa > Arthropoda > Merostomata > Xiphosura > Limulidae > Tachypleus > Tachypleus tridentatus. The sequence continues at coordinate 13,320,038 of NC_134825.1, read as the reverse complement.
GAATGTTTCCAATTCTCATGTTCAGTACATCTTCTTAATTGATTTCTGAGAGAATATGTACCTATTTTTTATTCATATTAACTAATTTGTATTATATTTCACATTTTTAGTTTATATTGCGGCTGTTTATTCTTTATTTTCAATTCAATATCAATTTTTCAAACATTATTGACAAAAAATTGCTGTCAAAATATTTTTTTCTAATTATATAAAGCATTGAGTATATTCAAATCTTAATTTGATTTCTTTGTAAACTTACAATAAATAATGAAATAGATCCAACTATGTAACACAGCCACTATTTGTGCTGTTAAGTAATAGGAGTATAAGTTGACATAAAAGGCAGGTTTTAGGTGTACTTACAACCAATAGTACAATTTGTGACAAATGAACAACTAGTCCATTTTGTTGCAAGAAATTATCATAGATTATTTTCTGAATTAATAACTAAAACTTTATAAATATGAGGAAGCAAAAAGTTCGGTGGGAAAAAGGAAATCATTTCACATTCAGACTGTACTTGTAAGTGTTGGCTTTAGTCATTTCATAATTATAAAACAAATTAAATATTTAGTTACATTTTACTTTTTTAACACCAGCAACTTCAAAAAATACTTTATTACGAACTATTTGTTCTGGAACAAAGTAAGAAAAATATATATAAAAACAGATTTGTAGCAACTTTTTGTATATTGACAAGTTTTATTTGTGCTTTTGGATGATTAAATGTTTGCATTTTACAATCGAAATTTGCAATAAGAGCAGAAGAAATCTGAATTAGAGCTAATTTAATTTTTAAAACTGACTAGCAGTTACTTACAAGTTATTGCTAGTATTTTTCTCTCACATAATACCTTTATTTATGGTTCTTTCCATAACATAGATGATTTTGGAACATATGCTAAAATCTCCCTAGAACAACAAAACGAACATCACTGGTTGTCACTCGTTGCTGGATGGATCCAGAATTAATAAGAATGAAGGAGTATGAACCTGAGTTTGACATCTGGTCCACTTAGTATTACAGCCATTGAAATGGTTAATGGCAAACCACTTCATCATCAAGAAAATTCTCACACGGTATATTTTGGTAACCCATACTTACAGCTGAGGAATAGGAGTAGCTTCAATTTAAATTTTCTCTTTATTTGGATATCTCACATTTGTTAAGTTTTAAAAATTACAAACGCATCAAATTAGATAGAAAATTAAAGATGATAATAATAAAACATTATTTTATCAACCTTAATTTTTACTTGCTTTCAGTCATTCTTTGGAACTGATTAAATATAGATAGTATATACTGTCTCCTCCTCTCAAACTATAGTTCAATAGAAGAGATCGACATGTTGAAGAACTGGTTTCAAAACTGAATCAAGTGATATATGGATAGAGTCAATAACTGGTGTGTTCTTTTACCACAATTTGTCATCACATCGGAATATTTTAGTTGTATGTTAACTTCTATTAGACTTATTATATTACACGTTGTTAACTGAATCAATATAGTAATCATTTAATAATAATCAAGCCACAATAGATGTATTTTTGTATAATAAAAATGATTTGATTGTCTTCAGCACAATAGAATAAATTATAAACTAAAATATCAAAATATTAATGAAACTATAATCAGAATAATATCGAACTTGTTAGCCGATAGAACTGACAATATTAAATATTTTTATGAGGATACGTTATCAAAACCATTTAATATTAGTGTAAAAGTCAAATAACTTATAACATGTCAAAAATAATCTTACAACATGACAAATACAATGAATAGAGAAATAAGATTAGCATTAAGGCTTCCGTAATTCACTGCAGCAAATTACATACGAAAAATTAGCAACCTATTCATTTTTAACTGAATGACCTTTCATACATTATAAATCAGGAAAAGGTGAGAAATACATGGTCATTGTCATCTGTAAACAAACGAAAGAACATTTATATAAAGTTTAAACTTCTAGAATCTAAGCATAAGATACTTTGTTTTCATTTAAGCTGTAACGAGTAATTCTGCCAATCTATTAAACACTGTATTTACTAAAATTACATTACAGAATATCCCTGGATTGCCAACCAGAATGTGAAAAAGATAAATATTTTTAGGTTTCATACTTTCATATTATCAAATCATTCATCTATGACTTAACTCAAATGGCCTAAGAGAATTGGAAAAGTTTGGAAAAAATTACAACTGGAAGATATTTTCCCATTTCAAGGTGTGATTTTGTGATTATTATTATATTTACGTCTTAATTCAATACCGTGCTTTCAATGCCTTTTCTGGCACCATAGTTGTTTATGTCGCTTCGTTATGTAACGCTCTGTTTGCAAATTAATGAATATTTGTTCTCAACTTCTTATCAATGATACAAATGTATCTACCAGTTTGGCCGTCAATTTTAATTTTATTCCTTTGAGTCTACACTCAGTAATTTTATGAGCCACAACATATTATCACACTTAAGGTGTGCTTTAAAAACTAAACATTTAGTAACTATCACCAGATAAATAAACAAAGAGTAGCGATAATTTATAAACCTACACCTAAACTTTATACAGATATTAGCAGTAAGTATCAAACAGTTAAACTCGAATAGTGTATAATGTTCTCTATAGATTTGAATTCCGTATAACAAACACATCGTAAATAGACATCTAGCAACAGTCGTAACAGTCTTAACTTGTCGTAGCAATCGTCACAGTAATTTTGACGGTTTTGTTTTTTGAATTTCGGACAAAGCTACATGAGGGCTATACGCGCCAGCCGTTTCTCATTTACCAGTGTAGGACTAGAGGGAAGGAAGGTAATAATCACCGCCCACCGTCAAACTTGGGCTACTTTTTTACCAATATATAGTGGAATTGAACGTCATATTATAATGGCCAGGTAGGTGTAAGGCGTTCGAAACGTAATCTGAGAGTCGCGGATTCGAATCCCCATCGCACCAAACATGCTCGCACTTTCAGCCGTATGGGCATTATTATGTGACTGTCAATCCGACTATTAGTTGGTAAAACAGTAGCCCAAGAATTGGCAGTGGAGGGTGATGACTAATTAGTTGCCTTACCTCTAGTTCAACTCTACTAAATTAAAGTCGGCTAACACAGATAGTCACGAGTAACTATGCGCAAAATTCAAAAAAAGAAAACCAAACTTGTTTTTGAAATTTTGAATGTAAATCTCTATTATTCCGAAATAATTTTGAAAACAAATGAAGGCCAACGAGAAATATCTCTAAAATATCTCTGATCGTGGACTTCAATTTATTTTTTTTTATTTCTTGTTGATAATAATCTAGAGCTGTTTAATTTTTTATATTTGTGTTTCAATGTTCAATGAATTTGTTACTGTTTTTCCAATATATTATATTACAAAAAAAACGAAATTGTTTTTGGTACTTTGTTTTCATAATATAATAGCTTGTAATCTCACAACATAAAAATCATATGATTTAGTTGTATAAAACAGAGCTAACATTTCTTGGAACTATATCTTTATTTATGTTTTATTTATTTCATGAATTCAACAGAAGCTTGAATCAAGTTACAAGTTATCGTGTTAATATATTCCATTTGAGCAGAAGATACTACTTCCTTTTTCCAAATAATTCTCCCACCAGGCGATTTAATTGTTGTTCCTCAGATTCAAGAAGTAGAACCTTGATACAGTCGGTGAACATGTCGTTCTTGAAGCAGTTCGATCTGAACAAAAAGATTAAGTACATCTAGTAATTATATCCTGTATTAAAAATAAGAAAAAATTAATTATTGTAAGAGAATAAGGATAGAGTTTATTTTTCAAATATAATCTTTTGTATAATTATATGTGAACATTTTTTTTTAATTTTGTTGTAATCTTTCTCGAAATCATTATAGAATCTTCAAATAAATAATAAAATATATCATTAAATAGAACAGCGGAAAATTAAAATTGTAAAAGAACAGATTTATAGCAACATAACTTAACCGTCCTTTCCAGATGGAGTTTGGGCGTATGTGTTTTCTTTTTAGTAAAGCCACAAAGATTAACTGCTCAGCCCACCGAGGGGAATCGAACCCCTGATTTTAGCGTTGTAAATCCGGAGACATACCGCTGTACTGGGGTGGGCAGGATTTATGGCTCTAGTTGCTCTTGAATCTCGTGGTGTAGAGGTTTGTTGAACATGACATCATCTCTATAAAACTGTCTTTACTTCTTTACTGATATCTGTTGATATATTTCTCTTATATGTTTCAATTGAATATTATAACAAGATTAGTACGGAATTTAATACTGAATATTGATCAAACTTCAGATTATTTTTACTGTTACAAGTCAGAAAAATATACATGAATTTTATTTATTTCCACCTGGTATTAATTTCTTATGACTTTAGTCCTAACTATATGGGCCAATATATTGTAAGGATAGATATTTTATACCTTGGTGGTTATCCCAAAAAAAAAACCATATTGGACGAGCATGTTAGGTAAGAGCAATTTCAAATCATAACCCCCAGAGTGAAAGTCAAAGGCTGTATACACTAGATTTTTGAGACTCTGTCAAGTTATTAAAAGTTCTATAATATCCAGTTCTTAATAATCACTTGCAGGATTTGTGAATGAGCGGAACCTGGTAAACATTATAACATTCTTCACAAATTCGATTCAGCCGAGCAAGCTTGGTACTGTCGTAAGTTCCCATACATCCTTGGTCAGTAAAACCACGTTTTTCTCTTAACTGGGAAGAACATGAGGTTGTTAGAAGCAATGTTACTAATACAGCATATGGAAGTGATAAAAACATGGTCATTGGCATCTGCAAATAAACGAAAGTATCTTTTGTAAAGTTTGAAAGCCTAAAACCTAAGCGTGTGTTATTTTATTGTTAATTAAAATGTTACTAGTAATTTTGCAAAAATATTACGCGTTACGTTTGCTTTAACGAGAATATAGAATATCAGTAATTATGTCACCAAAGAGTTTATATCAAACTGGTTTTTAATAAATTTTGAATAATTATAATCTAAAATAATACGCTTATGATACCACTGTATCAATTAACGAAAGTGAAAAAGTGAAAAATACAGGTTTACCATACAGGTTTCTAGTTAAACAACACTGTGACGCTGGTGAGTGGAAGATTCTGAATGAGAAGACAGTTAGATATTTTAACTTTTTATACTTATCTGTCATCAGATTAACCTCTTATTACTCAATTCATAAGACCCAAGAGAATTATAAAAATGGAGAAAAATGTCACCCTAGAAGAAATCTTCTCTTCACTGATCTCTAAATGTCATTATTAATACATTCACGTCCTAGTTCAATACCATACATCCCACTAATTCCCATATGTTTTTAATACTATAATTACATATCGTATCGTTGTGTGAACAATTAAAGTACTTCTAACTTGGAAACTGCTGTAAGAGTGGCTAAGTAGCAATGAAGAAAGACATCCTTAATATGTTGAGCTGTTTCACAAGAAAATTTTTATTTGAGGGTTTTTATAGTTGTTTGTCACGATTTGTGTCTAAATCTCTATTTTCTTCTATCCAATTTTTAGAAACAAATAGCATCGAACAAAATCTACCTCTGGGAGTCTCTGTATACTATTTATTAAATCTAATAATTAAGAGTTTGATATTTCATATTTGCCGCCGAAGCACGAAGCTTAGTCAATAGTAACATATGTATTCCTTATTTTTTTACAATTGATAGCTAAATTACAATATCATTAGATTCTAATTACATAAAGATCTACAGTTGTTTTATAACTTACAGAATATTAACTAATTTCTCTTATTACTTTTGTTTAGTCGACAAATTTATCTACAAGGTGATGATATCGAGAATTATGTTTGAGTACTCGTTATTTCTCTTACAGTTACCAGCACCACAGTAAACGTTAGAATTTAAAAATATATCTTCCATTTTAAATTAAAAATCAGCCATTTGCTGTGAGAAAGAGAGTCGTATTATACGTGGATCAAACGACGTATTAGAAATTTATAATTTTATTTTGTAAGTTATGTTATCTGTGTTTTATTTTTTGTATCATAACGACTTAATAACATCTCTTACTAAATGTGGTATTATGTATTTAAACATCATTTAGCAAGTGGTGGATAAAAACTGATACATTTGTTAAGATGTATATGATTATTTTCTATTATGTGTAAAAAGTTAAAAAATGATTTCGTTTGAAAATTGTATATCATGTGTTTTGCGATTTAAGTTTTCATATATTTGTTAATGAAATGAAAATAATAACACACACATACAACCCATTCTTTATATGTTATTGTTTGTTTGCCGGATTTCACTTTCAAAATTTTAGTTACAGTTGTTACTCCAAACTGTTACAAGAATTGTTTGTTTCTGTTTTGAATTTCGCGCAAAGTTACCCAAGGGCTACCTGCGATAGCCGTCCCTAAAATATCAGTGTAAAACTCTTGGGGTACTCTTTTACCAACGAATAGTGAGATACATCGTCACATTATAACACCACAACGGCTGCGAGAACGAACATGGTTAAGGCGACGGGGATTCTAACCCGTGCCCTCAGATTAGAGTCGAACGCCTTAACCCACCTGGCCATCTCACGCCGCAATTACAAACAAACAATAACACTGCCATTATTATGTAATCAGCATTTCATCTTTTTCTTTTTTTTTAATTCCGTAATACCGTTAATATTAAATTAACAAAAAACAATCCAAACATTGTTAGAACGAATAGTTCAGCAACTTCAGGATTGTTTTACATTAATAAAAATAAGTACTGAATAATTCTTTTTTTAATTTTCTTCCACTTCTCCATCTTATTAAAATAAAAACATAGAAAACTGAGAAGGACCACACTAAAAATAATATTTACGTTGGTAGACAGTAATCTGAAATAGCACACCACACTTGGCGGAATGCATTTCAATAATTTGGTTTAAATGTGTCTTTCTTAGTTAATTATAGTGGTTAATTACTCTTCACTGCTAACAAAAAATGATTAATTTAGAACTTACAGGTAGGTGAATGAATATAAGAATAAGGAAATTAAGAAAATATATTAAATATATGAACTGAAAAACTGAGAAACTGTAAACTAAAAGTAAATAGTTTAAACCTTAAATAGTGATCTGTCTACTGAGGGGAATCAAACACCTAATTTTAAAGTTGTAAATTCGTAGACTTACCGCTTTAAGTATTTCTTTGTTACGAATTGTCAAATTTATTTATTTATAAACAATAATATTTGTTGCTTTCTATAACTGATATTGGACCAGTCTGTATTTTATTATGTTATGTATTACCTTTTGAAATAGCCTGATAGTTGAATTAAGAATGTAATTGAATGTCGATACGTACTAAATGTATGATATTTGCCAACATTATTGATACACATAACTTTCTGTCTTAACACAAATATATTTTAATATACAAACAACAATACAATCTATTTTAACGGTTATTAATTATACACCACAGTTATTGTTGATAGTAACAATTAGATATGTTTCAGCTATTTGATAGCTTGGTGATATCCATTTTGAGAACATCAACTTCTGTGTGTGGAAGTTCCAAAATTAGAGGAAATTTAGACATCATTTGATCTTTTTCTTATTTGTCACAAAAGTAACTACCAATCAGTCCATTGAAACGATTGCACATAATAACCTAGAAAACATCAACCTTGATATGTATATTTTTGCCTCTCAAGGCATTAAACGCTGTGATTACTAGTATATCCACGTCGTAATTCAGATGTACTCCCAAGTGTTTTTGGAAATCATAATTAGTATCTTATATCTTTACGTGAAGACGTGTTATTCTTTAGCAATTACTTTTTTTTTGCAGAATGCTTTTAGAATTGCTTAGTATTAAGAAACCAACGCCAATATATTGAAGTATTTTTTCCTTGATGATTATTATTACTAACGGTTACTTGTATTTAGTTGTCAAATATAAATATTTCTTCTATATATATTTTAGAAACGACTAGATCCCAACAACAACAGTCTTAGGGAACGTGTATCATCTTTGGGTAATCAGTGAACTTATAAGTGTTGATAGTTTGATGTTTGTTTTCAACTTTAACATAAGTATCATTAATCTCTTTATAGTTTATTATGAATAAATTTGATTTTAAATAAACTTGGATTACCTAAAAATCAATATCGATTTTCAAACTTATAGAATATCAAGCCAATTATTTTTATTCCTTATGTATATTTCACAAACATTTGAAGAAGTGATGTCAACCAGAAAACAATTTATTTATTTGTTACTCTCCATTCAGCTCATTTTATTAAAATAAAGGTAAGAATTTACAAATATATTATACCAATTTAATGTATTTCCTTCCTAATTTTAGTCTTAATAAATTTAACTTTATATGTTACTTCCAGGTCATCGGCAAATATATATGTTATGTTTCCTACCGTTTTGTGCCCAGCATGGCAGGTGGGTAAGGTACTCCACTCTTATTCTAAAAATGGTGGATTCGAATCCTTCTTACACCATTATTATTACTATTTTACTGTTTGTAAAAAAAATCTATATTTTATTTTCGATTTGTTATTTGTCATATAAACCTACGTGTTAAACAAGTCATTCATTATGTAATTGTTTCATAAGTTTATTTTCACAGACACACACATATATATGTATCATATATATAGGCTAAAATAATTATTTTATCGGTAATTTTTTATTCTTGTAAAAAGAACTATTCAAACATATATAAAATATATTAAAAGTTCCGCTACATCGATACACCATTTCTTGTAAACAGAAGTCACAAATTATTCAACAGCAAAAGCTTAAATATGAAGAACGTTATGTGATCTTCCGGTCTAACGTTTGTACTACAGCTTTATCTAAGACTGAAAATAGACGCTTTATTTATTTATTGTTTTTTTTTTATTTGGTTTATAGATAACTTATTTAGGGCATCAAATTTATAAGGTGAAATAACGTGCTGATACATAAATATTGGTTAGGCCATCAAAAGTAGATTATCCGGTTCTAGCTGAGGTTTTCTAAAGAATCAAACGGGTGGACGGTTATTAGTGATTATTAATTAACACCAATTATAGATTAGGACAAATTTTCTTGACTTTTTAAGAAACTACCTTTATTAAAGAGCGTCTCGTGACATTAGTTTAAACAATAACCATAGATAATGATGCTCGATAAAGCTTTAACTTTTGGTTCGTTCTGTAAAAAAAAGGTCCGTTCAAAATAACAGTGTTGAGTTCCTAAAGGTAGTGTGGATCACTATTGATTACCATTTTATGACTTGCTGTCATTTGTTGGTGCGGTTAAGCGGTTAATATAAAGAAATGAAATCAAATTGGAATCCAAAATGGTAGGTTGCCAATGTCTCAATGTACCAGTCAAGCGTCTCCACTATATTAATTATTTCTATAGCTGTCATAATCCACCAGTTCTTTAATTTATTTGTCTCTTGCCGTTTTTAAAACGAAATTCAATCCACAATTCTGAAAACAAATAGTTTTAATCTTACGTTTTAGATTCGTTTCTTTCTGCGTTTTTATTTGAATATATACCTGCTAATGTACAACATAATTATGTACTTAGTAACTTTGTATCCATGCAAATAGAACGGTTCAACTTCAGTGAATTATTTCGGACGTTATTATTTCTACGAGAACAATAAATATTTTATTCGATAAAAAGTGAGCTTGTAAGTATGTGAGGCTAGCAAAGAAAATAGAATGTTAGTTCAAGTGACGTGTGACAATATCAACTGTAAACAAATATGCTTGTTGTGAACCTGGATCGTCGATGAAATATTCAGCTCCACACCGAATATAAGACTCAGTATTATTTATAACTTTGTGCAATTTTGTATATAAATTATCATTTGTAATAACTAGCAGTAATAATTGTTATTATAAATTGAATTGTTTTTGTTTGTTTGTATTTTAAAATACGTTTGTGTTAAAAAAATTGTATCAATCTTGTTGTCAAATAAAATAAATTCGATACATATTAACATTTAATTAATTACTAAATTAAAATATCCTGTTATTTCAAATAGTGATACGTTAACCTACGTGATATCAAGAATCGGAGACTTTTACCAATAAATTATAATACAAAATAAAGAAAACAACAAGCCACCACCACCCTCCGCTAACTGTAGGACTACTCTTTTTACCAACAAATAGTTGAATTTACTGAACATTATAACGTCCTTAAAGCATGTCTTGTGTGTTAGGGACTCGAATCCGTGTAGCTCGTACTGCGAGTCGAGCGCCCTAGCTTGTTAGGAAACTTAGAAGTGAAGAAACAAAACAACCGAAGCAAAAATATTTTGTGACCTCTTTTTTTAGAGACTCGATCTTGTGTGATATTTTGTTTTCGAAGTGTTTAGAATTGACACAACACGTGATGGCATCCAAAGCAGAGAAGCATATTTTTACTTTATATAAAATTATTCAATTTACAAACTACACGCTTGGATCTTTATGTTTCACATTGTACTTGATCCTTGGCTATAGCTGTGAAATGACTATCGTGTTTTTATGCTGCCATCTGTCGGTTTTTCCGTAACTTCTAACTGATCAGCAAATACTTTCTACCCTTTCTTTCACACAGAACGTCTTTAATTAGGTCGATTATATTACAATAGTATTTGTATCGGTACACATTATATCTACGTTTCTTAATGCTACTGTGATAATATTTACTCGTATAGTATAAACTGGACAGAGTTGACTTGGTAGTTTATCCAGGTAGTTGACATTACGTACACACATACTTAATTCTTCAGTAAACCAAGGAATGTTGAACAAGTTTTCAAGAATTTGTACTTTTGACTTATCCTTTACTCCGGATAAGATACCATAGAGTTCACTCTCATCATTTTGGGCAAACTATACTGAAAAAAAAAAAACAGTTTTACTGACAAAATTCAATACTTGAAAGATAAATACTCTTAAACTGTTGCTTAAAAATAAAACACATCTATTGCTCAAATGGTTAAATATCTCTAAAGAAGATGTTATTACAAAAAACATCTTTCTTTATAAAACTTTATTCTGTTTAACGTTATAATCTTTATGAGACTGTATATTTTGTGACATGAGATTAAGCAACCGAGAGTGATTTTATTGAATTGATCTAACCGGATCACGTATTTCAGTGCTTCAGCAAACTTTGTTCGGAATTTATGACACAACTGATCAACCTGTTTGAAAACAGATACGTTTATAGCAGAATTTTATTGTAGCAAAAGTTCTAAGTTACAACAAATGTACTTGTGAACATCAGAAAACATTTTCACTTATTAAAATGTAATACATTCTACGTTGCAGAATTTGAAATTTGTAATTATAAGTATCAAATACAGAATAGATATACAAACTGCTTATATAGAACGAACTTACCACAAATCTAAGGGAAGAAGATTTTCGGATAAATAAGTCAAACAATAAGACAAGGAAAATTACTCTGGTTGAGAGTTAAATCATCACTTCATTAGCCAGAATGATGTTAAAATCATTTTAATCCAATATTAATTTCCTGATTCCTCGCTCATTCCGCCCGTCGTAGCTCGGAGGGTTAAGGTGTTCGATTCGTAATCTGACAGTCGCAGGTTCGAATCGCCATCGCACCAAAAATGCTCTCCCTTTCTGTCGTGGGGCGTTATAATGTGCGGTCAATCCACATTATTCGTTAGGAAAAGAGTTGCCCAATAGTTTACAGTAACGGGTAATGATTAGCTGCCTTCCCTCTAGTCTTATACTGCTTAATTAGGGACGGCTTGCGCAGATATCCTTCGTGTAGCTTTACGCGAAATTCAAAACCAAACAAACAATCTTCGCTCAATTAATTTTATGTAGGGCAGTAGTAATTATGTACAACCGAAAGCGTGGTGTGGTTTTTATTTACTAAACAAAAATGTTGATATCTTCTAATGACATCTTTCACATGGTTCTTTCACTTGTAATCTTAGAGAAATTTACCTTCTAATTGAAAACTAAAATTCTGGTTGCGTCACTTGAACCAAAATAAAATAACCAATTTTATTTATTTATTTATTTTTAAATTGGAATAAAAATGAATTTTATATTCACTTAGAAATATTTGTGTGGAACAAGTTTCTGTAAAATAGGCATTTAAAGAAAAGTATTTCTGTTTGATCTCTACGGGATTGCAGATTGAAGTTTAATATCTTAAAGGGAGAAAATGAACTTTCTTAATATTTATTAAAGTGGTAAATTTCAAGTTTATTTGTCACAGAGGTGTCATTGTTATTTTTAATTTTTAGAAACTTCTGTCTAAGAACTAAGCCTGAATGTTGCTGAAAGAGATTGTGAAAATGTTGTGTGGATCTTTTGTCATTTGTTTTTTTTTACCTGTTTAACTCTAATGCTATAGATGGTAAGCAAAATCGGTTGTAATTTTTGGATACCAATACTGCATATTAAATTAATACGGAAGTAATGATAAAATACAGTTTCTGTGGAATTATATTACCTTTGAACATTATTAGTTGAATGTACATATAGTAAAATAAAAAAAAAATCAATATTAGTGACTAACTACAGAGGGGCTTTTATGAATTTAACAGTTAAATGTATATAATAATTGGGACAAGTCTTTCGCGTCATAACTTTGTAGTGTTTAATGAACAACCTATATCATAAGACACTGTAAACAAAATTACCACTTTTATTTGAATTGTGCGTGTTTCACATTATTGTCAAATATGAGATGCATATTATTTGAAGACGTGTGATTATGTTTTTGTTAGTTTTCTCTGTATAACCTTATAAAAACCAATTAGGTCATAATCAAGAAAGTAAATATCTTGAATTACTAACTATTGATATCATCAGTGCAACATATGATAATCAGACAGATTTAAACCTTTATGCTTGTGTCTAACATTCATTGATTGAGTGTAGAAGACTGGTTTGATTAAAATCCAATGGTTGAGAAAATTCATGAAAAACGAGGTGTTCAACACTTACCTTACATTACTGAGACCCATTAAAAATTCAGTCTAGTTGAAATCTGCTTTAGAGTGTTAACCGAATTTGTTCTCTGGTGTACCTCTTGGACTTATGAAGGTGGAAAATACTGTGTTTTAAATGTGTTACGTATGTTACAAAAAGATATACTTTTGATTTGATCCAGAGTTCTGAAAATATAATAATTTAGAGCTTAAAGTTAAATTACAAAATAATTATTCTTTTCATACTTTACCAGTATATGATGCGCATAGAAATAAATATTATTATTTATTTCTAAATATATTCTTCTTTCTTCTTAAGCAAGCTACACAATGAGCTAGTTTTGAGTCACTTAACTACACCTAGAGACTGCCGATGTGTCAACGGACTCACACCTCAATAAAGTTGGTTTCGATATCCATAGTGGGGAATTGTTGTGTACCTTCTAATGACATCTTTCACATGGTTCTTTGTAATCTTAGGGAAATTTACCTTCTCATAGAAAACTAAAATTCTGGTTGTGTTACTTGAACCAAAATAAAAAACCAATTTTATTGATTTTCTTTTGAAATTGAAATAACAATGAATTTTATAATCAATTAGAAATATTTGTGCTGAACAAGTCTGTGTAAAATAGACATTTAAAAAAGTATTGCTCTTTGATCTCTACTGGTTTTTAGATAGAAGTTTAGTGTCTTAAGGGCTTAAAATGATCCTTCTAAATATTCAGTAAAGTGGTAACTTTCTGGTTGATTTGCCACTAAGTTGTCATTATGATTATTATTTGTTAGAAACTTCTGCCAAAAATCTAAGCCTGAATGTTGCTGAAAGAGATTGTGAAAATTTGTGTGGATCTTTTGCCATTCGTTTCTCTTTTTACCTGTTTTACTCTAATGTGATAGAAGGTAAGTAAAATCGGTTGTAATTTTTAGATACCAGTACTGCATATTAAATTAATATAAAAGTAATGACAGAATACAGTTTCTGTAAAATAATATTACCTTTGAACATTATTAGTTGAATTTACATATAGTAAAACAAAAAAAAACCTCAAAATTAGTGATTAGTGTTTTATTTATTTATCTTATGTTTAATCATTATTTACATTTGAGAAACATAAACATTTAAAATTTATCTTAAACGCATTCTTGTCATGAGAGAAAATTTATTCTCTAAGATAAACAAAAATTAGTCAAACCTAAATCTGCATAATCGTCTATTTCTGTTTCCTACAACGGGTATTAAAACTCGGTACTTAACTTGACAATGATCCACCGTGGGGTATTCTCAAACAGAAAGAAACTATGACAACATTGGCCAATCTTAAAACAAAAATATTTAGTGTTACTTTAGAAAAAACAGAGAAAATGGATTTAAAACGTTGAAGTAAAGAAGAAAGAAAAAATACATATAATCTCGGTATTTTTAGTTTTTTAATTTTCTAAAATATCTGTGCTCTTAAATTTGAATATATTTTTAATTCTTTTTTGTTCCTTGTTTATGATAATCTGAAGTTATTTCATTTGTAATATTCAGTTGTAATATTCTAAAATAACAAGCTTACGAAACCATCGTAACAACCAACTGTAAGATACTAATGTGTTTTACATTTATGAAATATATTATTTCCCTAAAACCTGTTTAAACAGCTCGAACCAGTGTACAGTAGTATGCTGTATGTTATAAAATCAGTAAACATTAAAATAACATCATACAAAGGACACTTATATGATAGCTATTTGTGGATAAACAAGGTAATTCTAAATGCAGTTTTTGAATTTGTAAATTTTCATGTCATTCACTTGTATGTTATTAAAAACAAAGATATAAAAATATTAATATAACTATATCCATATATATAAGAACATGTGATAGTTATTTGTGTTGATAAATTTATTGTAAGTGCCAATTATATATCAGTGAGTGTCTTGAATAAAATGAGTATCATTACAATTCAAGGGTGACTTGAGTAGTGAGACATTAACATTTATACATTTTAGTTGATTATATTAGTTACTTGTATAAGAAAATATTGAATGATATATTTTAAATTTATGAAGTTACATCTTTTTGATATGTTTCCATGAAATACATAAATAGTTTTGTTTTTGCAGAAATGTTTTGAATCATTTTTATTTTATAGAATTGGTACAATAACCATAGGATACAGATATTTTTGTTATTTGCACTCACTTTATTCTAATACAACATTAATATCTGTTAAATTTTTACTGACTTCTTGTTTTATTATAATAACATTTTCTGCATGTTACGATTTTAGATTTTATGTATATAAATGTGTTTTATCTTATCTAAGCCAAACGTGAATATTTTCTTCATATAGTTTCACAATAGTTTTATGGCTGCTTTATAAGGCTTACAAATATATCTATATATCATGTAGTAACTGTCATCCTTTTAAATTTCAATTGCCTCTGTACTTTAAAAGAAACCTTTAATTTATACTGTTTTGACTAATAACGATTTTATATTAAATTGTAATTTATTGTGTTTGCGTATAACCTTTATCCAGATTTTATATTGTCATCAGATATAATACTTGCTTTGAGAGTCGAGTTTAACTTCCTGCATTTCTTCTGTTTCAAATACATCATATCTTTTGAAAAAAATTCAACACTTCCATGTGATGTGCTTCATCTTTCTCAGTTATTTTTTCCAACTAGACTTTTGTCTTATTTTCCAACCGAGTGTTGGTGTTAATAACACTGCACAATATTTTTTGAAAAGTTTTGCTTCCTCAAAAGTTTTTGCTGATTGTGACAGTTACCTGGTGGGTATGCACAAATATAGTTTTGGTTTTGCTTCATCACGTAGAAACTCTGGGAAATATACAGTTAACTTTTTACCGGCAATAACTTATTAAATTGCGTTTATGTTTCTAATACGCTATTAAGTTCAACATAATTAGAACTGTTTTGCTCCTGATTTTTGTTTGTATTTAATGTCCGGTGCATCACGTTGCAGTGTCCAACAGAAGTCAGAAAGCATTGACGGATTCCAAAAAGCCCTGATCTCGTTTTTCCATTGTAACAATATCCTGGTGAAACCTTTCACTGTGTTCATCACTCACAGCACCGAGATTTGCAGGAAGATGACCAAGTCTTAGTGGAGTAAGTGAATCTTGAGTGACATGATGCAATTCATTGTTTTATGTGCTTTGAGAAGTTTGTCTACTAACTGAATGTAATGTAGGGCTCTGTACTTGCCAAGAAAAGTGTCAACAACGTCTTTAAAGACTTTCCAGGTAATGTTTTCCGACCCAACTAACAGATCTTCGAACCGCTTGTCACTCATAACATGTCTGATCTAAGGGTCAACAAAAGTGACCTCTTTGATTTTGGCCTTAGTTATTCTTGGGAACAACTGTCTTAACAGTACTTTTTATAGTCGAGCTGTAATCCCAGTAACATAGCAACGACTTTCAGATCTTCACATATATTCCAGTTGTACTTGCTGTACTGAATGTGCTTCAGCAACATTTCCATTTTCTCGTAGGTTTCTTTCATCTGTGCCGCAGAGCCAACAGGTATTGAAGGGTGAACGTTGTCATTGTGTAACAGAACAGCTTTGAGGCTTAACATTGATGAATCAATAAAGAGACGCCATTCTTGCGGGTCATAGTCACAACCCAAATCAGAGAATAATACTTCGATGTCAACACAGAAACAGAGATTGTCAACTTCTGCAAAGAATTTGGTTATATCATCTTGTCCGTTTCGAAAAACAAAAAATTTCGTACCTGGTGACAGCAATCACCAATTCCTGCAATCTCGACCACAGCAATTCGGCTTTTGCTTTTGACATACCCAAATCTCTGACCAGATCGTTTAATTTTGACTGTGTTATGAGATCTGGATCGTCTGAGAAGCACGGTTCAAATTTCGGAACAATATCACTGCCAGTTCCCTGCATTGCAGTTTCTTCATCTGGTTCGTCTAAGATCCATTCTTCTGGTGGTTTCGGAATTGGAAGACTGTCGTCATGTGGCATGTGTCTCATTCAAAATATAAAATGGTGTATTCACAGTCTTCTCTATATCGTCTATAGTTACACTGGGACTCTTAACTGTGCATTGTTTGTCTGTTTTTTAATACCAATATTTGTATACATCTCATACCAGTGTGTAGTCCATTTTATGTGAGCATAATGTAGGTTCCACATAAGAAAAACAAAACAAATGTTTTTTTTCTAAGCTATGATACGAGGCTACATATTTATTTATTCATTAAGCTTGTTCTAAACATGAATTCTTTAATTATTAGCCACACTGTATACATTTTGTAAAATAAGTAAAAATTTTAATATAGTAGTTCTTACTTTGCATTTTACTTACAATGTATCAAGTGACTATCGATGGTTACTGTGGTACTTACAGTTTTCTTAAATTCCTGTGTCTGATCACTTTATATGTTCGTATTTTATGGATTATATTTTATCGTCTTTGATATTGGATTCTATTTCAATAGCAGAACTTATAATTTATCCCCTTTGTTTCTTCAGAGACAGACTGGAATGAACAAGTAGTTAAGTTGCTCGTCTCACATCAAATATGTTCACGTTTTATGCCGTCGAAGTGTTATAATCTGACGGTCAGTCTCATTATTTGTTAAAAAAAAAGTATTCCAAAAGATGGGCGGTTATCATTAGCTGCTTTCTTCCGAGTCTTTTATTGTTAAATTAGTGACACAAGCGCAAATTATTCCTGTGTACGTTGCACGAAATACAAATCAAATGTTCGAAAGATTCCCAAGCAGAGTATACAACATTATTTTTCTCATAATGAAAACATTCTTATCAATTAAATCCTTTAAATTAAGCAAATATTATTGAGAAACCTAATTTCAATGAACCAGTAAGAAATATTTTAAGCAGTTTTAACACTAATATATGTTGTACATGAAGAATGTCTCACCTCTTTAAATCAAATTTGCGTTTCTGGGTATTATTGTGACTTACTTGAAACAGTTTCAAAAACACCTAGAAATTCTTAAAATAGGAAAATTATCATTTTCTATGTTATGAAAGTTTACACACTTTGTTATTTGAACATGGTGGTATTGAAACTTGGGACATGTCTGAACTTCAACCGATTTTATCAACACTAATTAGAAACAGCTAATTATGTCCCTATTAGAGTACACGTACAAACGTATAATTCATTGTATTATAGAATAAAATTCTTACATTTCACATAATGTTTACTTTTTAAATCCAGTGATAACAAAATCTATAGTTAAGGTATGGTGAACATTAAATATATTTATTAAACATATAATTATGTGGAGTTTTAAATACTTGTGTTTACTATATTTAGTACCAGTAAATACATATATACAGTAAAAATATAGTATAATTTACTTGTTAAGCTTCTGTTTCAATATTTTTCTCCCATATCAAGATTGAGTATCTTACAGTCAAAGTAAACCATTATCTGTTTCAGTGAATACAAAAGGTGAACAGCGTTTCTAAACTTGCTGTCATGCTTTGAATATTTTCTAAAATTAAAGTATTTCGAACTTATTTGTTGTATTGAATATCAAAACATGTGACTGAAGTCAAGAATAAGCTGAAAGAAGCCAAGTAAATGTATGAACTATATACAATTAGTAAGAAAAATTCCCTTCTGGACACAGAAGTAACAAGAATAATCACTAGACATCCTTTAAACTCAGCTTATTTACAAAGTTAAATGTGGAAATAAATGTCCTTTTTGGCACAAATTATGTAATATATAGTAACATTGTTTTTTATTCACTAATTAGATAATTTGTGTCTAAGAAAATAACACGTGGTCTAACTAAATTGAACTTTTGACTGATTGTTCACCATTTTAAATTTTATAGAGTGCCTTGGAATGAGATAATTTGCATGAAAACTTATCCAACACTCACAACACTGTCTATATGTGTGAAACTACGTGATGACATTTTTATTTTCTAACATTCAAATTTTATCGAGCATGATATCACTACTTTCACTGTTTGTTTCCGTGAAATATTTCCTAGTAACCAGAAATCTTGATAAGAAACAGTCTCAAGATCTTTTGAAAAAGAAATTTTAACATCAAATAATGTTTCATTGAAAATTAAAAAATAAAAATTTAATCGTTCGTATATTATATCTTGTTGTGGCAAAATTAATTACTACTGAAGTTAAAGTATGAATGACGTAGAGAATTATATTTCCACTAAACATTTTAATTTATTACAAGCTACTCCTTAATTTCATAGGAAATAACAAAAGAGAAAAATACACTCACTTACATATATAGTGATTATCATATACTTTTAATATATTCTGCTAAAACTGTACACTTCGAAATGCAATGTGAAGTTAAGAAGTAAACTGGCGAGTATTTGTTACTTTGCACCTAGATAGTTAATATCAATCCGTACATGTCCTTTAAATATCAGCCCTTTAACCCAATGATATGATTTATGTGTACACATATAAGTTTTCCTTGTATAAAGGTGCAAAGAGTGCTCAAGTAATCTTGCAATTCGAATCTATTACTTACTTACTGCATCTCAAGATGCTATCGCAATGCTTCTATCATCACAATCGAAAATGATAAAGAGAGAAAAGGTTTGATTTAATTATATTACCATTTAAGTATTTCATTTCATAAACCATTCTTAATATTTATCTCAGTCACCTATTAGTTAATACAAAAGGCATTTTTCGCTATGCAATAAAACAACAGTAGTCTGAGTTCAGGAAGAGGATGTTTTTGATGGATTTAGTGTTTGATATTTGTTTCATTTATGTTTTATTCAGAAATGTATATAACTTATGCTATTACATTTGTATTGTGAAGTTCCTGCCTATCCACTAAAGCTATAGAAGATTCTCGAGTGTAAAAGTCAACAATATATATATGTACGTAAATACTATTGTATTTACGGTATTGTTGTGTAGGATGAAGTTTCCAAAAACTATCGTCACTCAGAGAAGTGTGACTAACGCAACGCGCCAAGAAACATTATATATTATTGGTTTGCTGCAAGTTGTGTACAATAAACCAAAGAAACTATTGCTCTGATTAACACTTACTTATCGAGAACGTAAGCTATTTGACCACGAATGTGAATAAAGTTCGAACATTACAGACGATTTAACTTTTTAAATGAACATTTTCGCAGAAACATTATATAATTTGAATGGTGACAAACTCGACAAAGAACGCAGAGCAAGTTAGATACCATTTAAATGAATTGTACTTGTATCCATATGAAATTAATTCGCTCATCGAGGTCCCTCCTTAAGACATTAAGGAAATTCCATACCACAAAAACGACTGATATTGTTTACAAGACTGTCAAACTTTTGTACATAAATCATTGTTTGTTATTACCGTTCTTGTAAATTGTGTTATGATTGATATATTAAAGTAATATTTGTGTCAGAGAAGAAATCTGTGTTTATCAATCATGTTAGCAAACATCATAAAATGTATACATGTCGTCATTTATTTAACTTTTAACTTTAAATTATAATTTAACTGCGTTTTAGGATGCTTCACATTGTACTTTTTAAGATAATATTCTGGATGCTTGTCTGGGATAAATTTTAATAGGTGGAAAGTGTTGTACTTGGATTATTTAAACGACACAAATTGGTCACAACTTAAAGAATTACTCACATGTGATTCTGTACGTGAAATATTGTTTCCTCTAAACCTACCAAGCTAAATATCTGTTTTATGTGAATCACATATCTCACACAACATTTCTCTGTAAATCACTGTACAACATTTTGTTTTATTCTAAACTAAAATGTAATATATTTCTGCTTCTGTCAACCATAGAATAAACTGTTTATCCTCTTTCTTATAGACCTAGATTGTTATATATTGCTTTTTCTGTACCACAGATTATTTTATTTTAGCTACAGAGTATTCGCTACAGAGCTACAGAGTATGTTTTTCGTATTTGCGTTTTCTTTCCTCTGAACGTGTCAATTTTTACAGATTGTAGCTTTACAGATTATGAAATACTCTCTTTGATTCCTTTTATATACATTTTGGAAGTTCTCTGTTTCATCTAGCAATAATCATTTTCTGTCTTTAAATATATGAAAGATATAATCATCCTTCTATAAGTGCATTATACTTCAAATTAAATATATTTCTAATATCTAGTTTTTACAATTTTGTTTGTAACATAAAAAACGAATTTGATTTTTTATAAATATATTCAGAAAATATCTCTAAAGTTTAAGTCAGATTCTCTCTGTATATATAGCTGAAAAGGTGTTAGTCTCTCTCCGCACTTTCTATAACATATGCTGACAGCTATTACGTATGAGCCTTCAACTGTACAAGGCCAGTTACTACAAATGTTTATACCTCTGTATGAGGCCATGAAAAGCGGGTAATCATAACACTTGCTATACAGTTGTATCATTTGAATAAGCGACAACTCTTTGACAGAGAGGTAGCTCAATGTTCGATGCTGGTCAGAGAAACGCAGTTCCATCTCTATTTGCAAATTTACAAAGCGGAAAAACACGAAACACCTAAACATTCCTATCACACTGAACCAACAAAAGCAAGATACTCATAATTACATAATTATCGAAGGTTTGGTTAAAAGACAGTTTTATTATACCTTTGAATACCTTTAAAAGAGGCTAAAAATAATCTACCTTTCATATTTTGGAGTTCAGTTGTTTTTTTCCAAAATCATGTTTTTTGTGAGAAAATGGTAAAGGAAGAACAGATATTCTCGAAATGTTAAGAGCTGTCTTTGGCGATGACTGCTTCAGTAAGGGTGGCGTTTATCAGTTGATAAAAAGCTTCCAAGACGGCCGGTAATCAGCTAAAGATGATCCACGTTCTGGGCGACCGTCGATATCGTCCACTGATGAATCTGTCACAAAGGTGAAAGTAAAATTCTGAAGTGATCGACTATTAACTGATGAACTGAACATTTCATCTGGATCGTTTCAGGCGATTTTAACTGAAAAACTCTGAGCGTCGAGTGTCTGCAAAATTTGTTTCAATGCTTTTGACGAATGACCAAAAGTTTCACCGTCGACAAGTGTGCAAGGATCTAAAAAAGAAGGTTATAAAGTGATCTTAACTTCATTAAGGTCATTATTACTAGTGCTTAGTTATGGATATACGGTTATAACCCTTAAAAGAAAATCAATCTTCTCAGTGGAAGTCTTCATCATCATGAAATCCGAAAAAGCACGACAGTCTCTATTAATTTTGAAGACTATGTTGATAGTGTTTTATGTTATGTTCATCAAGAATTCGTACCTCATGGCCAGACAGTTAACTAGGTATTTAGTGAAGTGGTCTTTTAATCGATTCAGGGAGAAAGTCAGAAGAAACTACAAGAGCTGTGGGAGAATGGTCACTGATTTCTCAATCATGATAACTGGCCTTCAAAAACTGCTGTGTCTGTTCAAGGATTTTTGGCAGAAAACAAAACTTTCTGTGATACCCTACGTTTTCTCCCGATCTTGCTATTGATTTTCTCTTCTCCCAGAAATAAAAAATTAAGTTGAAAGGAAAGAGATTTGATGACCATCCATGATAATTGTACACCTTCAAAGTTTTTCAATTCATATATTTAATATCATTTCTTCATTTCCTTGTCTATAGGGTTGAATACTCAATCTTCACTGTTTTACACATATAAAACGCTTTGATTATATATATCTCTTTTGTTATTGATTATTATCTTAATGTTTATTAACAATAATATTTCGTTGAATCTAGTGTTTCATCCATAGCCACCAGAGGGAAATATGAACTTTAATGACAAAATATGAAAATACAAAAATCTTATTCTTGTTTCCACATTTTCTACTTAGGATCCACCGAAATAGTGATTTGGGTCCAAGCTGTTACAGGAATGTACGAAGACAGTTACGGTATTTTATATCTCTACGCCACTCCTTTGATTCTGAGGCCTGCCATGATCAGGTGGTTTAGGCACTCGAATCATAATATAACGGTCTCGAGTTCGAATCACTGCTACAAAAATGCTCACCATTTAAGCCATATAGGCGTTATAATGTAACAATCAATCCCATTATTCGTTTGTAAAAGAGTAGCCGAAGTGGTGGTGAGAATAGTTTTACTCTGCTAAATTTTAGACGGCTTGCGCCAACAGCCATCTTGTAGCTTTAAGCGAAATTAAAAGAAAGAAAGCCATTAAGTTTGATGTTCATTTACCTAATTGTAAGTTCTACATTAACCAAACTGTATTTTTATTAGCATTGAAAAGTAATAAGTAATCAAAGTTTTTTAACTAAACACATTTAAACCAAAATATTAAGATATATCCCCAAAGTGTGGTATGCTATTTCAGCTTAACTGACAATCAAGTTAAATATTATTTTCAGTGGGGTTCTTCTAAGTATTCTATGTTTTTACTGGAACAAGATGAAGAAGAAGAACAAAATTTTAACCCTTCTTTCAGTACTTTTATCTATTAATGTAAAACAAATTAAATTTGTTAAATTAATGTTAACGGCATTTCGGAGTTTAAAAGGGATGAAATGATGACTAGATAATGACTGCAGTGTTATTCTTTCCTTCTAACTGTTCGGAGTAAGTAATGCAAAAAAAAAAATGTGAAAGTGAAATCCAGTAAATAAACACTAATATATTAATAATGGCTTGTGCGTGAGGTGTTATATTCATTTCCGTTGTTAAATATGTGAAAGTTTAAAGTGCGCAAAAGAGAAATGATATATTTTTGTAATTTTCAAATGTAATAAGAAATAATCACACACATCTTCACAAATATAGTTAAAAGATAAATTATTTAATACCACGTTTACTAAGATATGTTATTAAATCGTTATCATGTACTAAATGAAACATTGATAACATAACTAATAAAATACAATTATAACTTTCTAATACATTGGAAATGGATGATTTTTAATTTAAAATTGGTGATATATTTATTATAAATTCTAACCTTTACTGTAGTACTAGTAACTATAAGAGAAATAACGAGAAATGAAACATTATTCTCGATATAATCACCTTGTAGATAAATTTGTCGACTAAACAAAAGTAATAAGAGAAATTATCACACACAAATAATTTTTTGTATTATATTATCTTAGAAAAACGTTAATAAATTCACAGAACATAGAATCACAGATATAAAAGAACATTTAAACAACTTTAGATTATCATCAACGAGGAATAAAAGATAAAGTGAAATAAGTTCAAGTTTATGAGAACAGATATTTAGAAAATAAAAAATACTAAAATTGCTGATTATCATATTTTAATTCCTTCTTTATCTAAACGTTTTAGATCTATTTTCTCCATTGTGCTTATTTTAAATGACGCTGTTGTCATACATTCGTTCCAAGAATGATTGGTTCTGTTGAAAGATAATAATAATAACATTTTAGAAATTTAAAGTGGTCAGACGGTGATTATTTAGTAACAACAGTGTTATTCTTTGCATTTAACTTGCTCAGAGCAACTACATTATCTGTCAAAAAACATCAGGCTAATATATAACAAACAAACATTAGTATATTAACGGTGGGTTGTGTTTATGTTGTTATATTCATTCAGCTAACAAATATGTGAAGGTTTAAAGTGCATAACAGATGATATTTAATTCAAAGATTAAAAGTAGTTTTTAAATTTTACGCATAATAGAAATGTTCAAATACGTTTCCACTTCTTAAGGATTGAACATTTAATGCCATAATACTAATATTTACTAATATATTTTATTAAGTTGTTATGATACATGGAATAGCACGTTGGTCATATAATAAATAAATTATATTTATCAGTTTCAAATTTATTGTTTGATTCATCTTTGGAAATGAATCACTGTTTCTCAGGTGATGTCTGGTTCTTAACTTAAAATTGGTGCTTACAGTTTTCTTAAAATTTATCCTTTACTTTAGTACAAGGAACAGGATGAAAGATGACGAAAAATATAATATTAATGTCGATATCCTTACTTTATAGACAGGTTTCCTACTAAATATAACTAATAAAGAAGATAAACATCCTATATGTCTTGTAAGCGGTGTAGAACATAATGTAATCAGAATATAATGATATCATAATTTAGCTTTGGTAACTTGTGAATATAGAAGAAATGACATTCTTCAATTTATTGCTGTTTATGCTTTGTATATAATATCAAATTCTTAAGAATTAAAAATTCATAAATAACTTACAGAAGAAAAGGTTCTATAAAGATATTTTTATTCGATTCTAATAGTACACACAATTGTAGAGAAGAATAGAAATTTAAATTCACAGTGTAAAACACAAGTACAACAAGCATTCAAAAATAAAACTTGTCCTGCAAAACTATTCATCACGTATGTTCTGCTTTCATTATTGCTACTTATTCACTTTTAAAGATGACCTACTGGAAGAAATATTCTGTTAGTTACATAAAGTAAAGAAATAAACACAATTTATGATAGATGTTGTCTCAAGTACGTATTGAATTAGGATGTGAATATAATGACAATCTCAAAATCACAACCTCAAACCGGTAAAATATCTAACTGGATAAGCCACCTAATTATGCCGGGACTTAGTACAATGGGAGAGGCGTAAAGTTTCAAAACACGCTATCTGTCTTGGTACCTTCCTCTTATAGCTGGGGCCTAAATTTCCACTTGGGTGGATCCAAAGAAGAAAATGTGGAAACAAGAATGAGATATTCGAGCTTTGTATTAAAATGTGTCACTAAAGTTGATATTTTCCACTGGTGGTTAATGAAGGAATCCCGTATTTCATCAAATATTTTATTGGTGATGAACTTTGAAATAATAACCAATATGAAAAGATATATCTTTAATGAAAGCGTTTTATACGTATAAAACCGGTCAAGATTGAATATTCAAACATATATACAAGGAGATTAAGAAAAATATATTAAATATATGAAGGGAAAATCTCAGAAGGTGTAAACTAAAAGTAAATACTTAAACATATTCAGACATATATACAAGGAGATTAAGAAAAATATATTAAATATATGAACTGAAAAACTGAGAAGGTCTAAACTGAAAGTAAATACTTTGAATCTTTAAGCTTTTACAGAAAATCTACATCAGGTGATCTGCTGTGTCTACCATGGAGAATCAAACCCCTAATTTTGGAGTTGTAAATTTGTAGACTTACCGCTGACCCAGTGGTGTTAATATTTTAAACGACCTAATAAACATGATTCTTTTTATATTTATTAAGCATAGTTCCAACATAAATTCTTAAGAAATTCAATTTCTAAGCAATCTAAAAAAATTGTTTCATATACATCAGATAGATTCGATAGAAATTTTACTAACGTCATTAAAGGTAGACGATTTAGCGCATATTTGTTTTTTACGATAAAGAGTTCTTTAAACCCAGTACGACAGGAAACACGTAACAAAAAGAAAAGTTTAAGAACATAAAGAGTAAGTTTATCGAATTAGTTGTAAGAATTTGTTCAACTATTTCTTTGTTACGAATTGACAAATTTATTTATTTATAACAATAACATTTGTTACTTACTGTAACTAATCTTGGACGAGTTTGTGATTTAATATGTTACGTATCACCTTCTGATACAGCTTGAAAGATGAATTCAGAACGTAATTGCGTGTCGATACGAACTAAATGTATGATATTGCAACATTATTGATACACATAATTTTCTTTCTCAACATAAATATATTTTAATATACAACCAACAATACAATCTATTATAACGGTTATTAATTATACACCAAAATTGTTATTGATTGTAAGAATTCGATTAGTTTCAGGCTATTTGATATCGTAATACTTAATATAATAAATTGGATAATATATCTCAGGCGATAAATTTTAATTCGTAACAAGATGTTTCAAAGTTATTGTATCTTGTGTATACATGATTTAGCTTGGTGATTTCCATTTGAGGAATATCAACTTTTGTGTATGGAAGTTTTGAAATTAGAGGAAATTTAGACATCCTTTGGTCTTTTTCTTATTTGTCATAAAAGTAACGACCTATCAGTCCATTGAAACGATTACACATAATAAACTAGAAAACATTACCCTTAATATGTATATTTTCGCTTCTCAGGGCATTAAAAGCTGTGATTACTGGTATATTTACGTCGTAATTCAGAGTAGTAATTCACATGTACTCCCAAGTATTTTTGGAAATTATAATTACTATCATATGTCATTACGTGAAGACATGATATTCTTCAGCAACTAATTTTTTTTGCAAAATATTTTTAGAATAGCTTAGTATTAAAAAACCAACGGCAATCTATTGAAGTATTTTTTCCTTGACAAATTTTATTT
The DNA here is from genome assembly GCF_004210375.1 of Tachypleus tridentatus. Taxonomy (NCBI): domain Eukaryota; kingdom Metazoa; phylum Arthropoda; class Merostomata; order Xiphosura; family Limulidae; genus Tachypleus; species Tachypleus tridentatus. The sequence continues at coordinate 13,292,739 of NC_134825.1, read as the reverse complement.
ATGATGGTTACCTGTATTTAGTCATCAAGTATAAATATTTTTCACTATATGTATTTTAGAACGATTAGATCCCAACAATACCAGTCTTAGGGAATGTGTATCATGAGTGGATTTTTATTGAACTTATAAGTATTCATAGTTTGATGTTATGTGGCTCAAATTGTATTAAACAATAACATAAGTATCTTTAATCTCTTTATAGTTTATTATGAATAAATTTGATTTTAAATAAACTTGGATTACCTCAAAATCTATACTGGTTTTCAAACTTATAGAATATCAAGCTAATTATTTTTATTCCTTATGTATATTTCACAAACCTTTGAAGTGATGTCAACCAGAAAACAATTTATTTATTTGTTACTCTCCATTCAGCTCATTTTATTAAAATAAAGGTAAGTTTTACAAATATATTATACCAATTTAACGTTAAAAATCAGCCATTTCCTAAAAAAATAATTTAATGTTAAAACTTAAATCAAACAGTTTATTTCAAACTGATAATTATAATTTCATCAATTGTTTTACCAATTTTATTTCATGTATCATAATAAAGTAATACAATTAGTTACTAACTGATGTTTTAAGACTTTAATCTTTTAATAAGTAGAAGTTGAAAGACGTTTATGATATTTATTAAGACTTATCTGAGTATTTATTATCATATTTACACGTTTAAAACAGATTTTAATGTGAAATTGTACGTACAATGTTGTTCACGTAAAACTTTCAAATACTTATCACTTAAAGTGAATATAACTATTCAAACAATATCTTTTCACTTAGACATAATATATTAGCATTTGTTTCTATAATTTTACTTGGACGTTCTAATGGGATGGTAGTAACTACAAACAAATTAGTAGGATTGAATAACACTGTCCTTATTATGCTTTAAAATAATCCAGTTCTAGTCTACTTTTATTGTTGAAATCCTGCTATTATTTCAAATCCCTAAATATTCTTTTTATAGGTACACTACAGAAGTTTCGTGTTTGTTTTAGGATAAAAAATTCCAATAAAATGGGGAAAAATTATCTTTTTGTAATAATAAAACAAATAGTATATATAGGAGGAACTCACTTAAATATTTTATGAAATATACAGTAATCTGAAATAGGATTTAAGACGTTTCAAACATATTTACATTTTGAATTAAATGTTGTTGTTTTTTGTAATTTTAATGGTGCATTACTCTCCTCGGCCACTTGGAAATAACTGTAGACTTAAGAACCTCGGACTGGTGGAATAAAGTCAGAAATTGTGAATAAGATACTATTGTAAGAAATTGTATACGAAATAATAGATTTCTCTAAAAGCTGAAACTTGAATCGTTCTTTGGGCGGAAGCAAAGAAGTAATTTGTAGGGATAAAACCGATGATTTTTGGCACAATGAAAGATAAAATTATTTATTAATTTTCATTGTCGACTAATCTTGAAAACGCAGTCACTATCACAAGCTTTGATTATACAGGCTAGTTTAGAATATGTGCATATAGAAACCGTTAGTGTGTTCGTTCATTTTCAAAAACGAAGTCAGAAAAAGTGAGATGAAAAGTGAATCGTAAATGAATAATACAAAAGTTCAATAAGTATTCAACAAGGAAATGGTGATTATTCCGTTGTCTCTTTTCATACTTATCCACATACTATTTTTAAATATAAAATAGGTATTAATATCTAAAAAAGTATTAAAATGTATTTTATGTTGTCTGAAGTTTGATTTTAATTATTAAACGCAAATCTACGCAAAGGTAACTAGCAGTATAATTTCACAAATATTACGCTGTTCCACCGGGACGATGATAACTGACTACCACTTCAGTTTTCATCTGTTCCTTTAATTTACAAGGGTTTTATTTTGTGAGCTACATTTTTCAATCATTTGCTCTTGTTATGATGTTAGTATTATTTGCCTTCCCTATTTTAGTTTTAATAAATTTAATTTTTAATGTTACTTGCAGCTCATCGGACAATATGTATATTATGTTTCCTACCGTTTTGGACCTTGCATGGCAGGTTGGCAAAGTACTGTACTTTTTCTCTAAAAATGGCGAATTCGAATCCTTCTTCCCCCAGATCTGCTCCTTTTTTTCAGCCGATAGGACGTTATATGTCTCGATATATCCCACTATTCTTTTCTACAAGAGTAACACTAAACGACTTGATGCCTTCCCTCTAGACTTTCACTGCTAATTTACGGACGGCTAGTGCCGATAGCTCGCGTGTAGCTTTGAACAAAGTTAAAAACGAACAACCTTCTATTTCTAATTTCCTGATATATTGCTATAAAATACATATCGAATTTTTATACTATATTCTAAATGAAAATCTATGTTTTGGTTTCGATTTGTTCTTTGTTCTATAGCCCTGCGTGATAAAGAAGTTAGTCATAATGTTATTGTTTCATAAGTCTATTTTCACAGACCCACATATATATATATATATCATATATTTTGACTAAACGATTTGACTTATCTGTAACTTTTTTCCTTGTCGAAACGCTATTTAAACATGTGTAAAATATATTAAAAGTTCTGCAAAATCAAGGCACCATTTCATACAAATAAAATTCACAAGTGCAAAGTTATTCAACAACAAAAGCTTAAATATGAATGTGAGCTACCGGTTTAACATTTGTACTATAGCTTCATCTAAGACTAAAAGTGGACGCTTTATTTATTGTTTGTTTTTCATTTGGATTATAGATAGCTTATATAGGGCATCAAATTTATAAGGTGAAATAACGTGCTGATACACAAATATTGGTTAGGTCAACCAAAGTAGATAATCCGTTTCTAGCTGAAGTTTTCTAAAGAATTATACGGGTGGATGTTTATCAGTGATTGTTAATTAACATCAATTATAGATTAGGACAAATTTTCTTGACTTTTTATGAAATTACCTTTATTAAAGAGCGTCTCGTGATATTAGTTTAAACAATAATCATAAATGATGATGCTCGACTAAGCTTTACCTGTTGGAAGGGGCTATGCCATTACACTGTTATTCAAAATTCATGTTGTTACTGCACAGGAAAACTACAACTATACTTTCGTTTCGTTTTGTAAAGAAAAGGTTTGTTTTAAATAACAGAGTTGAGTCTCAAAAGGTAGTGTGGGTTACTCTCGAACACCATTTTATGACTTGTTGTAGTTTATTGGTACGGTTAAGCGGCTGACAAAAAGGAATGAAATAAAAATTGGAATCCTAAATGGCAGGTTGCCGAAGTCTCGATGTACCAGTCAAGCGTCTCCATTATATTAATTATTTCTATAGCTATCCTAATCCACCAATTCTTCAATTTATTTGTCTCTTGCCATTTCTAGAATTAAATTCAATTCACTATTTTAAGAAAAATAATTCTAATTTAGCTTTTTTTAGATTCGTTTCCTCCGGTGTTTTTATCTGAAAAAAATACCCGATAATATACAACATAATTATGTACCCAGTAACTTTGTATCCATACAAATATAACGGTTCAACTTCAGTGAATTATTTTGGACGTTATAATTTCTACAAGGACGATAAATATTCTCTTCCGTAAATAAGTGAGCTTGTAAAGATGTGAGGCTAGCTAAGAAAATAAAGGGTTAGATTAAAAAAAGTGTAACAGTATCAACTGAAAACAAATTTGGTTGTCGTGAACCTAGATTGTCAATGAAATATTCAATTTCAGACAGGATATAAAACTCAGTATTATTTGTTACTTTTTGATATTTATGTGTGTAAACCATCATTTCTAATAACTATTAATAATAACCGTTATCAGAAATTTTATTGGTTTTGGTATGTTTCTATTTTACAACACCTTTGTGTTAAAAAAACATTTCTTTATCAATCTCGCTGGCAAATAAAATATGTTCCATACATATTAATATTTAATTACCTTCTAAATTTAAATATCCGGTTATTTCAAATAGTGATAAATTAACCCACATGATATCAGGAATCGGAGACTCGTACCAATAAATTATAATACATAACAAAGAATATAGGGAAGGCAGCTAGTTTGTTTGTTTGTTTTGGAATTTTGCGAAAAGCTACAAGAGGACTATCTGCGCACGCCGTCCCTAATTTAGCAGTGTAAGACCAGAGAGAAGGCATCTAGTCACCACCACCCTCCGCTAACTGTTGGACTACTGTCAACCAATAGTTGACTTTAATGAACATTATAACTTCTCAAAGCTGAAAGGGTAAGTATGTCTTGCGTGTTAAAAACTCGAATCGGCGTAGCTCTGATTGCGAGTCAAGCGCCCTAGCTTGTTAGGAAATAGAGAAGTGAAGAAACAAAACAACAGAAGCAAAAATATTTTGTGGCCTCTCTTTTTTTACGGTTTCGATCTTGTGTGAAAATTTTGATTTTCGAAGTCTATAGAACTGACACAACACGTGATGGCATCCAAAGCAGAGAAGCATATTTTTACTTTATATAAAATTATTCAATGTACAAACCACATGCTTGGATCTTGATGTTTCACTTTGTACTTGATCCTTGGATATAGCTGTGAAATGACTATCGTGTATTCTGTTGCCATCTATCGTTTTTTCCGTAACTTATAACTGATCAGCAAATAATTTCCACCCAGTGGTGTTAATATCCTTTCTTTCACGTAGCAAGTCTTTGATCAGCTCGATTATATTGCAATAGTGTTTATATGGGTACACAAAGTATCTTCGTTTCTTAATAATACTGTGATAATATTTACTCGTGTGGTACAAACTGAACAGAATTTGTACTGATAATTGACATTTCGTACATTTCGTGAACCAAGGAATGTTGAACATGTTTTCAAGGATTTGTACTCTTGACGTTTCTTTTACTTTGGCTGAGATATCATAAAGTTCACTCTCTTCATTCTGGGTATACTCTACGGATAAAACAGTTTACATTTTCACTTTCTCAATGAATACGATTAATGTAGTGGGTTAAACAGTTTTACTGACAAAAGTCAATAATTGAAAGATAAATACTCCGAAACGGTTGCTTAGAGAAAAAAACACATCTATAGCTCAAATGGCTAAATATCTCTAAAAAAAGGTTTTATTAAAAACGCCGTTATTTATAAATCATAATTCTCTTAAAAGTTATAAACTTTATGAGACTGTATATTTTGTGACATGAGATTATACAGCTTACTGCAGTCTACTGTATGGAGTCAGCACTTTGTGGTATGGAACTACAAGTCCTGTTACATGGGAATGAACGTACTCTTCAACGGATATGAAAAGATATGTAAGTTAGTCTCCTGACGTTAGTGGAACTTAAGTCTACTAGACAAGTATATTATAGAGGCGTTCTTTCAGGGATCGAGTGTGGTCTTGTGGTTGGTGTACCCAAACTGTGCATCGGAGGAATGATGATATGAACATTATTACCACACAAACACTTGATACACTTTGAAGTTGTGTTTGTGTTATAAGAGTAAGAATCAAATTTTATTCTGTTAAACAACAGTAGTGCAAGTGTTCACAATTGATGTTATCGGCTAGCTGTCTTTATTCTTGTCAAAACTTTTTTTTAAAATCTGAAGCAAACGAAACTGATTTTATAAGCAACCGAGAGTGATTTTATTGAATTGATCTAACCGGATCACGTATTTTAATCCTTCAGCAAACTTTGTTTAGAATTTATGACAAAACTGATCAACCTGTCCAACAACACATACGTTTCCAGCAGAATTTTATTGTGGCAAAAATTCTATGTTACAACAAATGTACTTATGAACATAAAAGTACATTGTGACTTATTTAAATGTATTGTATTCTAGGTTGAAATTTGTAATTATAAGTATCAAATACAGAAAAGTATACAAACTGCTTATATAAAACGAACTTACCACAAATCTAAGGAAAGAAAATCTCGAATATTTAAGTCAAACAATAAGACAAGCAGAAATTACTCTGGTTGAAAGTTAGATCATCAGTTCATTAGCTAGAATCATGTTACAATCATTTTAATCCAATATTAATTTCGCTGATTCTTCGCTCAATTAACCCGTCATGACCAGTTGGTTTAAGGTGTTCGATTCGTCATTTGATAGCCGCACGCTCGAATCGACGTCGCACCAAACATGCTCTCCCTTTCAGCCGTGGGGGCGTTATAAATAGCGGTCAATCCCCATTATTTGTTGGCAAAAGAGTAGTCAAGTGTTGATGGTGGGTGGTAATGATTAGCTACCTTCCATATAGTCATATTCTGCTTAAAGAGGGACGGCTTGCGCAGATAGCCTTCATGTAGCTTTACTTGAATTTCAAAACGAACAAACAAAAACAAACAAACAATCTTCGCTCAATTAATTTCATGTAGAGCATCAGTAATTATGAACAACCGAAAGCGTGATGTGGTTTTTATTTACTAAACAAAAATGTTTATATCTTCTAATGGTATATTTCACATGGTGCTTTGTAATCTTAGGGAAATTTACCTTCTCATTTAAAACTAAAATTTTGGTTGCGTCACTTAGACCAAAATAAAATAACCGATTTTATTTATTTTCTTTTGAAATTGAAAAAAAAAATGAATTGTATATTCAATTAGAAATATTTGTGCAGAACAAGTTTGTGTAAAACAGAAATTTAAATAAAAGTATTTCTCTTTTTTCTTTATTGGATTTCAAATTGAAGTTTAATATCTTAAGGGTTAAAATGAGCCTTCTTAATATTAATTAATGTGATACCTTTCAAGTTTACTTGCCACTAAGTTGTCATAATGATTTTTATTTTTTAGAAACTGCTGCATAATAACTAAGCCTGAACGTTGCTGAAAGATATCGTGAAAATGTTTCTGTTTTTACCTGTTTAACTCTAATGCTATAAAAGGTAAGGAAAATCGGTTGTAATTTTTAGATACCAATACTGCTTATTAAATTAATACGGAAGTAATGATGAAATATAGTTTCTGTGAAATAATATTACCTTTGAACAGTATTAGTTGAATTTACATATTGTAAAACAAAAAACTCAATTTTTTAATTTTAATTAGAGTTTTATTTACAAAAAAACCTCAAAATTAGTGACTAGTGTTTTATTTATTTATCTTATGTTTAATCATTATTTACATTTCTGAAACATAAATATTTATAATTTATTTTAAACGCATTCTTGTCATGAGAGAAAATTTATACTCTAAAAGAAAAAATAATTAATTAAACATAAATCTGCATAATCGTCTATTTCTGTTTTCTACAACGGTATCAAAACCGAGTACTTAACTTGATAATGATTGCTTTATATGGCATACAAATATATCTATATATTATGTGGTAATAGTCATCCTTTTGAATTTCATTTGCCTCTGTACATCAAAACAAATCTCTAATTTATACTCTTTTGGATAGTAATGATTTTATATTAAATTCTAATTTATTGTGTTTACGTATTACCTTTATTTAGATTTTATATTGTCATCAGAACTAATACTTGCTTTGAGAGTCGAGTTTAATTTTCTGCATTTCTTCTGTTTCATATACATTATATAATTAGTAGCAATCAGTAATTAATAATTCCATCTGTTCTTTATTTTGTGGTTTATTTAATGTAAAAATATGAAGAGAAATTGTACTCTGAAAATGATTTCGTTATTTGAGAAAGATTCAACATTATCTTGTGATGTGCTACATTTTTTCAATTTTTTTTCTTCCAACTGGACTTTTGTCTTATTTTCCAACTGAGTGCTAGTGTTAATAACTTATGACTGTTTTATGCAGATTAAGCTTCTGTTTTTTCCTATTTGTTATCAGCTATTTAATCATGTTTTCTTTCTTCAGTTATATATTCCAGCTTCTAATTAAACAGTTGTTAAATACCTGGATCTTTTACTAAATATTTATAAATATATGCCATTTAGAAGTGCTTTGTACACAGTTTTTACGGTATACTATTTTCGATTATATTTTTCTTTACAGGAAAGATTAGAATATTCAATAGATTACTCAGTTTTAAATTTTAGATCTTATTTGGTGGTTGTGATCAATAAATTATAATGAAAACCATCAAGCATAAGTTCATTGCTAACTTTATGATCTTATCCTTTCATACCCGTTTCAACAAACCCTAACCCTTGATACTAGATACTAGGATACGATCATTACTCAATTTAAACTCCTCTAGAGAATGAAACGACCAACCATTCAATATTTAATACTGGAAATAAGGAAAGTTTATTGAAAACTTGGCCAGTTTATTGAATTATAAGAGTGTGTGTGTGTGTGTGTGTGTTTTCTTATAGCAAAGCCACAAAGGGCTATCTGCTCGGCCCACCGAGGGGAATTGAACCCCTGATTTTAGCGTTGTAAATTCGGAGACATACCTCTGTACTAGCGGGAGGCTGAATTATAAGTATCAAATGCATTTTAACGCGGCATGGCGAAATGGATTAAGGCGTGCGACTCGTAATCTGAGGCTAGCGGGTTCAAATCCCCGTCAAACCAAACATTTTCGCATTTTCAGCCGTGTGGGCGTTACAATGTTACGGTCTCTCCCACTATTCGTATGTAAAAGAGTAGCCCAAAAGATGACGATGAATGGTAATGACTAGCTGCCTTCCCTCAAGTCTTACCCTACTAAATTAGGGACGGTTAGCACAGATAGCCCTCGTGTTGCTTTACTCAAAATTAAAAAACAAACAAAACACAAATACTTAAAGACATACCCTATATTGTATATACCTAAGGTTTCTATGCAATACTGCTTTCGAAGATACTGAAGTTTACGATACAATATTGTTCATGCACATCCGGAAGGTTTGGATACAATATTGTTCATGCATATCCTGAAGGTTTTGATACAATATTGAACATACAGATTTTTAAGGTTTCGATGCAATATTGTTCATGCAGATCACGAAGGTTTCGATAAAATATTGTTCATGCAGACAGTAAAGATTTCGATGCAATATTGTACACGTAGATCCTGAATTTTTCGATATAGTAGTGTACACTCAGATCCTGAAGTTTAGATAAAATATTATACATGCAGATCCTGATGATTTCCATAAAATATTGATTATGCCGCTCCTGAAGGTTTGTATAGAATATCGTACTTGCAGATCCTCAATTTTTCTGTAGAATAATCGACTTGCAGATCCGAAAGGTTTATCTGTAGGTAAGATTATTGAAGTTCTCCTGCATAAAACTATGTTGCATTACATAGTTGATATAGACACGTTTTATAAGTTTAAAGTAAATCTTATGAATAAAATGTTTGGGTGGAAGAATCGGCAAATGTTTCAAATCTGCAGTCGCTGAGATCACTCCATTGATAACCGTATCTAGAAGTAATTACATACAACTTCTAGCTTACTTTCTTTAAGTTTGTTCTAAAATCTCAGTTTATCACATACCGGAGTGTCATCATAATTTTTCATGTGCTTTTCTGATTGTCAAACAACTATAGAACATAGCAATAATGGTTTCACAATAGCCTGTGGAGATAATTATTGTACAAAATACTATACAACACACACTTACAACAACGCACTGTAATGACAGTGGTACTGCCATGCAGAACTGTCTGATAAGTGAGAGTACAAAGAAGTTAACGTAATTTTACGATAATAAATTGTTGCAAAAACACCTGAAGCCTTGTTTTCTTAAATTATACATTTCTCTAATTGGACGTATATTCAAGCTGCATGCTAGATGAAGCGGATATCAAATTGATAGAAATAATCGAGTACTTTATTAATAAGAATAAAAAAAAACTCTTATGTATAAGCTACTTTGCTATTCATATTAACAGGATCTGGGATACGATAATATTAATAATAGTATATTTCACAAACTGAAATATTTCGTAAACGTTCATATCGAATTAAAATTCTTTATTCAGCTTCGATACTAAAGATACGTTTTATTGAATTTCATCACCATCTAAATAATATAATATTTTCATAATTTGCAAGAAACAACCAAAATGTTCAGAAAAACTCCAGAATTAAAAGAAATGACAGAAATATAGAACTAATAAGTAGTAACAGTGTCATCTGGATGTCAACTTTACAAGTACAACTTGACAGTTGGTATTAATCGTAATACCAAGATTCGAAAGATTCCTATGCATGGGATGTTTATCGCACAATGAAAAATTTCTTATCAATCAAATCCATTAAATTAAATAAATATTATTTAGAAACTGAATTTTAATGAACCAATAAGAACTATTTTAATTAGTTTTAACACTAAGATAAGTTGTACATGTAGAAAACCTGAACTTATAAAATTTAATTTGCGTTTCTCCGTAATATTTTTACTCACTTATCTGAAATAGTTTCAAAATACACCTAGAAATTATTAAATTACAAAATATTATAAAGGTTTACACACTTTGTAATTCGAACATGGTGGTATTAAAACTTGGGATATGTCTAAACTTTAACCGATTTTATCAACACTAATCAGAAACAGCTAATTCTGTCGTTATTCGAGTACGTACAAACGTATAATTCATTGTATTATACAATAAAACAGTAAATCTCTTCTACTTCACATAGTGTTTTTTTTTATTCCAGTGACACACTAAAACTGTAGTTAAGCTATGGTGAACATTAAATTTATTTATAAAACATATGATAATGTGAAGTTTTAAATATTTGTGTTAAATATATTTAGTACCAGTAAGTACATATATATAGCAAAAATGTATTACAATTTACTTGTTAAGTTTCTGTTTCATTATTTTTTCTCCCATATCAACCTCCATTTTGTTTCAGTAAAACCATCAGTCAGATTGAGTATCTTACAGTGAAACAAAGGCATTATCTGTTTCACTGAATACAGAAGGTCAAAAGGTTTTCTAAACTTGCGGTCATGCTTTTTATGTTTTCTAAAACTAAAGTACTTCAATCTTATTAGTGGTATTGAATATCAAAACATGTGACTGAACAAGCTAAAAGAGGCCAAGTAAATGTATGACCATATGCAGAGGTAAAAAAAGAATAATCGCTATACATCCTTCAATCTCAACTGATTTACAAAGTTAAATATGGTAACAAATGTCCTTTTTGGCACAAATTGTCTGATATATAAAAACATTGGTTTTAGTTGTTACTGTAACATTGGTTTTTGTATTCACTAACTGTATTTTCTTTGTCTGAAAAGAATTATAACATGAGGTAACTGAATTTTTGACTGATTGTTCACTATTTTGTATTTTACATAGTCCCTTTGAATGAAGATAATTTGTATGAAAGCTTATCCAACACTTACTACGCTGTTTGTATGTGTGTAACTACGTGATGACGTTTTTTAATTCCTAACATTGAAAGTTTATCGAGCATGATATCATTATTCACACTGTTTGTGTCCGTGAAATATTTCCTAGTAACCAGTAATCTTGATAACAAACATTCTCAAGGTCTTTTGGAAAACAAATATTAATCTTCAAATGATGTTCCACGGAAAATGTATAAATAAGAATTTAATCGTTCATGTATTATATCTTTTTGTGGTAAAATTAATTACCACTTAATTTAATGTATGAATGACGTATATATTTATCATAAAAATCTATATAGGACGTAAATTAAATAAGCATTCTTTTCAATAACATAACTTGTATCTTACTCCAGTATTTTCGGCTACCATGAATAATTACACCTTCAAATGACATGAACCTAGTAACTTTCTATATTAAATTTCGAAGTGTCCAGGAGTGTAAAAAGGAATTGTTGAAACCATTTTACGTTAAATTTTTCGTTTCTAAATTGTATACATATCATTTAAAATTTAGAAATATATTCTTTTGTTGTTTGTAAGTAAGACCCAATAAAAAGGTCAACTATAACACACACACACATTTTCCCTGCTGGGCAAAACCTTAAGGTCAATGAACATATAAAAAATATGCATTTTGCGTTATTAGACTCAACCACTTATTTTAGTAGAGTTTCGAAAATTGAAAATATAAAAAAGAGCAAAAAACATAAACTTTTTTTAGCATTTAGAAGGGAAAATATGAACACTATGAAATTAGCCTAAATTCTAGCTGGTCAAAAGTTTAAGACCCTACTGAAACGAAACGTTAATCGGTCAACACATAACGAAATATAGTCGTTTGTATTTAAGCATTAGCATTGTCAACATCTCCCACTGACATCTCCTGTGTTACATTGGGTAAAAACATGGCAAAGGTTAAAAAAGTTGACAGAGTTTGAACGTGGCAGTATTGTGAAACTGCAAAATACAAGGTCTCTCTCAACGTATCATTGCTGGTGAGATGGGGCATAATAAAATTGCTGTTACAAATATTTTAAAAGACCCTGAATGATACAGAACGAGAATTTCAAGTGGTCGGCCCAAGAAAATTTCGCCGGCGTTGAGCAGAAGGATTCGACGGGTTGTCCGGCAAGATACCAGCCGATCGTCGAACCAGATTAAGGACCTTACGGACGCAGAATGCAGCTCATAAACAATAAGACGGCATCTACGAGAGAAAAGCTATAAAAACCGTAAACGTCTTCAAAGGCCACGCCTTCTTCCACACCACGAAACAGCTCGGTTAAACTTTGCTGAGAAGCACCAAACATAGGACCTGGAAAAGTGGACGAAGATTTTGTTCTCTGATGAGAAAAAAAATTAACCTAGATGGTCCACATGGCTTCCAACGTTATTGGCAAGATAAGGATATCCCATCGGAGACATTTTCTAAGTGACGAAGTTGAGGAGGTTCCATCATGATCAGGGATGTTTTCTTCTTCCATGGAACAATGGAGCTTCAGGTTATACGGGGGCGTCAAACAGCAGCTGGCTACATTGGCATGTTGGAGAGAATATCATCATTGACTGAAGGTCCTCGCTTGTGTCGAAATGACTGGATCTTTCAGCAGGACATCGTTGCAATCCATAATTCCCTCAGGACAAAGGACTTTTCATGGCGAATAACGTGATTCTTTTGGTTCTTCCAGGGTGTTTGCCCGAACTGAACCCCATTGAAAATGTTTGGGGGTGCATGGTAAGGGAAATCTATTGAAATTAATGTCAATTCCAATCAGTGCATGATTTTCGTGAAGCCATCTTTACCACTTGGAATAACATTCCAACCAGCCTTCTACAAACAATTATGTCCATTATGCCAAATCGAATGTTTGAAGTTATTCGCAATGACGGCTGTGCAACTCACTGCTGAGACTTCTTGTTGAGCATTTATTCTTTGTTTTGGACTTCTTTTTGGTATGATCTTAAACTTTTGACCAGTTAGTATTTAAGTGATTTCATAGTGTTAACATTTTCCCTATTAAATGCTAAAAAGTTTCTTATTTTTATTTTCAATTCTTTTATTTTTATTTTTCGAAGCTCTACACAAATAAGTGGTGAGTCTAACAACGCAAAGTGAATATTTTTCTTTATGTTCATTGGCCTTAAGACTTTGGCCACCAGTGTTTATATAGTGATTATAATATAAGTTTAAGGTAATTGTACTATTCGAAGTGTAATCTGACGTTAACAAATAAACTGACGAGATTTGCTACTTTGTACCTGAATAGGTAATATTAAACCATAACTGTCTTTAAATTACAACTGTTAAAAAGAAGAAAAGGACAACTAATATCAGCCCTTTAACGGAGTGCAGCAAGTCGTAACCCAATTAAATGATTAGTGGTTACACATATAAGTCTTTCTCGTATGAAGTTTCAAAGTGAGATCAAGTAATCTTGCAATTAGAATCTATTACTTATTTTACAGCATCTGAACATGGTATCGCTATACTCCTATCATCACAATCGAACAAGTTTGAGATAGAAAATGCATCATTTAATTACATTATCATTTAAGTGTTTCATCTTATAAACCATTCTTAATATTTCTCTCTATCAACTGTTACTTAATACAATAAACAAATAGAAAATGGTAGGTAGCTGCAGCTATAAAATTGATAACATAATAAAATTTGAACATAAGAATGCGGATTGGCTAGATGTCTTCATATTTCATATATTATATACAAACTAACATAAAATTCCCAGATTTCGTTGTTGGATCATAAGCTCCCATATGATTTACCTATGTCTCAATATAGTAGTCAAGCGTCTCCATTATATTAATTATTTCTATAGCTATTCGAATCCACGAGTTTTTTTGTTTTAATTTATTTGTCTCTTGCCATTTCACTAACTTAATTCAATTCAACAATTTTGAATAAAAATTGTTTTAATTTTGCATTTTTAGATTCGTTTCTTTTGTCTTTTATTTGAGTCCTTTTCATAAACGTGCTATATATAAACTATTTATGAACACAGAAACGTTTTATCCATGTAAATAAAACGGTTGAACTTTGTGAATTATTTGGGACGTTATTATTTCTACAACGACGACAAATATCCTTCCCAGATGGAGGGGAAGGGGCTGGCATGGCCAAGCATGTTAAGGCGTGCGAATCGTAATCCGAAAATCGCGGGTTCGAATCCCGGTCGCACCAAACATACTCGCCCTTTCAGCCGTGGTGGTGTTATAATGTGACGCTCAATTCTACTATTCGTTGATAAAAGAGTAGCCCAAGAGTTGGCGAGAGGTGGTGATGACTGTCATTATGTGACGGTCAATCCTACTATTCGTTGATAAAAGAGTTGCCCAAGAGTTGGCGGTGGGTGGTGATGAGTAGCTGCCTTCCCTCTAGTCTCACACTGCTAAAGTAGGAACGGCTAGCACCTGATGTGGTTTTTATTTAATAAACAAAAATCTTACATTTTCTAATGACATCTTTCACATGGTTCTTTGTAACCTAAGATAAATTTACCTTCTTATCGAAAATTAAAATTCCGGTAACGTCACTTGAACCAAAGTAAAATTATCATTTTTATTTATTTTCCATTAAATTTTATATTAATTAGAAAAAATTTTCGGAACATGTTCATGTAAAATAAGCACTTAAACAAAAGTATTGTTCATTCACCATTACTGGATTTGAAATGGAAAATTAGTATCTTTAAGTGAGATGAAGAACCTTTTTTAATATTCATTAAAGTTTTAATATTCTAGTTTAATTGCCACCAAGTTGTAATGATGATTTTTAATTTTTAGAAGCTGATACCTAAGAACTAAGCCTAAATGTTGCTGAAAGAGATTGTGAAAATGTTGTGCGGATTTTTGTCATTCGTTTCTGTTTTTACCTGTTTAACTCTGATGCAATAGAAAGTGAGTAAAATCGGTTTTAATATAAAGATACAAACATTGAATATTAAAGTTATTCCAGAAGTAATGATAAAATACAGTTTCTGTAAAAGAATATTACCTTTGAACATTATTAGTTGAATTTACATATACTAAAACAAAAAACTAAAGTTTTTAATTTTAATTAGTGTTTTATTTATTTATTGTATGTTTAATCATTATTTACATTTCAGAAACATCAACATTTATAATTTATTTTAAATGCATTCTTGTCATGACAAAAAATTTATACTCTAAGAAAAAGAAAAAAAAATGAGTTAAACACAAATTGCATAATCGTCTATTTCTGTTTCCTACAGCGGGTATGAAAATCCGATACTTCACTTAACAATGATCAACCGTGGGGCATTCTTAAATAGAAAGAAATTATGACAACATTGGTCAATCGTAATTCAAAATGTTTCGTATTACTTTGAAAAATATTGAAATTTATTTGTTTTGTATATTCATATAAAGTTATACAATGGTTACCTCAGCCATTGATAATTTCGAACTCACAGAAAAGAGAATCAGCTACTCAATAACACCCGCCATCAACTCACATCCCTTGTTCAGCGTGCTAATCATTATATGACACCAGGTGAAAGATCTCTCACTACAGAGTATAACGTGGTTTTGTGATAAAAATTTGGGAACCTTACACCCTCTCTTTTACAGTATGGTACGTTAAACACTGAGCCTGGCAGAATTACACATATATTTCACTAGTTTTGATTACCAGAAATCTTAACTAAAAGAAACGAGATGGTTGTTTATCTGATGTTCTTCTCTCTGGTGTCATGTTATTATATTAAAGGAACAATAGATCAGATACTTATGGATGAGTTAAAAACACGTAAAATGTAAATACACAAATGAACATATTAACAGCAACTGCTTACGAAGTTCTAAAATGTTATATATAGTTAAAAGCTGCTTTGAAATTTCATCTCAGTTTATGCACTAATGACGCTGTTTGGCTAATGAAAAGCAACTCTATTTCCTATTAAATATATATATGCATATATGTTACAAGAAACATGCACTCTTTGATTACATCTGCAGGTCTAAAAATATAATAATCCATCATGCAAAGCTAAGTTATAAAATAATTATTGTTTTCATCCTTTACTAGTATTTGTATGTGTTTTCTTTTAACATATTTTATCCGCGGTTCTGAAAAGATAATAATTTATAACATAAAGTTAAATTATAAAATATTTATTGTTTTCATACCTTACCAGTATTTGATTCGCAAATAAATAAATATTATAATTTATTTGTAAATATATTCTTCTTTCTTCTTAACCAAGCTACACAATGTGCAAATTTTGAGCCACCTAACTACCTCCAGAGGTGCGCTGGTAAGTCTACGGACTCACATCACTTTTAACAAGGTTTCCATATTCGTAGTGGGGAGTTGTCGTGTTCCTTTGATCTTAATTTTGAGCCACCTAACTACCTCCAGAGGTGCGCTGGTAAGTCTACGGACTCACATCACTTTTAACAAGGTTTCCATATTCGTAGTGGGGAGTTGTCGTGTTCCTTTGAACCTAATTCTGAACAAACAAACAAACTTAACTTTCGAAGAACTTTTAAACATTTAATAGTCTCATACTGTTAGAATAACTGGGGCAACGTTTTCTTTGTATTATGTTTTTTATGTTTATTAGCAAACTATAACATAAGACATTGAAAACAAAATACCCACTTTTATTTAACCTTCACATGTTTTTGTCAATACTGTGATATATGTTCTTACCTTTCTATAGAAAGTCATGAAAGCCATCTCATTTATTATAAAGCAAGTCATATCCTTGACTTATAGAAAAGTTACACTCGAGTTAATCAGATTTCAGAAATAGCATTCAATGGTAGATAAGACACATATCTTATAGGACTGACACACTCAATCATCGTAAATACTACTATGCAGTCAACTGTTACCATGAAGCTTTTAAATAGCGTCAAGAACTATATAAGATCTGTTGTTATTTTTATAGCATATGACAACAATGTTTTGAACATAGAATATCTGAACAAGTAAGTTTTAGATTTTGTGTGTTTGTTTAGAATTAAGCACAAAGCTACACATTGGTCATCTGTGTTCTTCCCGTCCATGATATCGATTTTTTTTATCGATGTGAGTCTGCAGATTTTCAGCTATGATACTGGGAGGCAAATTTTAGATACATTATATTGTTTGTTTCTCTGTCGAATTTTGCGCAAAACTGCCGGAGCGACGGTTATTTATTTTATGTAAAAGTAAGAGTTCTGTCAGGTATTCAACACCACCTTCTGCGAGCCTTTGGGCTACGCTTTAACTAACAAAGTGTAAAATGAATTGTCATGTTATAACAGCTCGAACGGATGAAATGGAAGCTTCTTCGGCTTCAGATTTCGATGTCGCGAACGACTGATTGCAAATCTAGTGTTTTACCCACAAGACATGCCAGAGTTACATACAATATTGAACTTCTGTCAATAGTAAAACATCTCTAAATATAAATATAAGAAGTTTATCCTTAAAAAAAAAGTTCTATGTGAAAATATCGTGTATTTTTCTATTTCTACTAATTCTGACTTGATTTAAAATAGCCCACCTGATGATGACCGAAGAAGGTCGAAACGTTGTTCGCTCCTCTAAGTAAAAAATTTTCTCAACCCAAACGAGCCGTTTTTACATAAATATTTTTCTCTACAAGTGGGTTTTCTTGAAATCACTGAAAATAGCCCAATGTTTTATACTGTTTTATTGTTAGATTTCATACTTGTTTGTTTTAAAACCAGTCACCCTTTCTCTATATATATGTAAGAATTTTAAATACACTTAATGAATAATGCTTCATCCCAATTGATAATATTAGTCATTATTTTAGTGATTTGGTGTTTAAAATAATAAAAAAAGATTCATAACTTATAAAAAAAACAAATATATAAACCCAAATTTCTATTTCTAGACCATTTATCTTTCAGAGAATTATTATTATTTTGCAGATGATATCGACGAAAATGTCAAGGTTTAGTGAGTTAGAAGCATGTTCACAGATGAGTTTTACTGTCTACTAGTAAAGCACGGAGAGATAATCGATTTTTTTTATGGTGTTTTGACGTAAAATAAAATTGGTTATTGATTGGACATCATTTTTTTTTTGTAACTGTTTAATATTTCCTAAGTATATCACAAGTTACAGTTTCTTATCAACATGGTTATAAAAAAAGATATATTCTTACAAAACCTGTGCTTTGTACTGGATGACTTTGAACCAAAGTAAAGAACTTGACTAATGCAAATATGGATTGGTTTGTTTTGAATTTCGTGCCAAGCTACACGAGGGATGTCTCCACTAACTGTCCCTAATTTTGCAGTGTAAGACCAGAAGGAAAGCAACTCGTCATCACCACACACCGCCAACTCTTAGACTGCTAGTTTACCAGAGGAACACCAACTGTAGTTATAACTGGTGATATTGCTTACAATACACCAAAGGGTTTTTTTAATACTATTCTGTCATTGCAGATACTATAACAGGAAAACTAAAGACAATGACGTTCATTTCAGTAACAGGTAAACAGAAAATGCGTTGTATCTCATGTATAATGTCAGTGCATTATAAAGCTGTCACTTAATATAATTTTTCTTGTAAACGTT